>NC_091381.1:7385958-7390958 GCF_038502225.1 Cherax quadricarinatus | reverse complement strand
CACCATAGATGATGGGTGAGCACACGATGTGGATGTAAAACATCCGGAGGGCTTCCTGGCTGGCGCCAGATTGAGGGTTCGCTATTGCAGACATCGTCATAGTCATGGGAAATGCCTGACATATTCGACTTACTTGTGGAAGGCCAGATGGTTTTCAGTTCAGAAGCCCATATACTGATAAGAGGTTGTCAGATTCACTTCTGTGCCTTATATGTAAAGCTTGGTGGGCGAGTCGTTGGGGTGGAATACGATGGCCTTCGACCTCTCTGTCAAGATCTTGAGTCCGATCACTTGGCAAGTCGATGCGATCAAGTTCATATCTTTCTGAGCCCGCAGCTTCAGCCATTGCTTCCCGGTCATAACAAGAGCGAGGTCGTCGGTGTATCTGAGTAGTCTAAAGCCTGCACTGAACTGGAATTGAACCAGTTCATGCAACAGGACGTTGAACTGGGCAGGGCTGGGTGTACTCCATTCTGCGGCGTACTGTTCTCCAGCTGTAAGCACAGATGTAACCCTGAAAACAGAATCGAGGTAATCTCTCACATAGGAAGAGACTCGACCCAACTCCGCAGCCTGCCCTTAACTCCTCCGCAAGCCAGGGAAGTGAGGATGCCAGATGCGTTGGCCATCTCCTACGCCTTCTCCAAATCTAGGAACACTAAGATGTTGATGTGATAGTGCGAAGCAATAGTGGTAAGCAGTAGAGTGATTTTCTCGGGGGTACCCACGCTTTTGTTGAAGCCAAAGTCATGCCTGTGAGCAGGTCCCAGCTTCCACAAAAGACCTTAATTAAGGATAGAGTCATGACCGCTCCGGCCGGCACTTGCTATCGTGAAGTAATGCCATCATCGCCAGTGGTGGTGTCCCCAGATGCCTTGATGGCCGTCTGAAATTACCGGGGCGAGAAGCCAACATCAATAATGTCCTCCGACAGGTGCCCCGCCTGGATAGCGGAACTTCTTCATGGAAACAGATAAACTTTCAGGTCCAGAGTGCCTTGAGTCAGTCTTCACGCTGAAGATACCCAAGTGTTGCACATGTATCTTATTCACCAATAAAGATGACCTAGTATTGCACTTGTATCTTATTCATCAATATACCAAAGTATTGCATATATGTCTTATTCATCAATAAAGATACCAAAGTGTTGTACATGTGACTTATTCATCAATAAAAATCCAAGTGTTTCACATGTGTCTTATTCATCAATAAACGTGCGCAAGTGTTGCATACGTGTTTTATTTATCAAAGAAGGTACCCAAGTGTTTCAGATGTGTCTTATTCATCAAAAAAGACACCCAAGTGTTACACACGTGTTTTATTCACCAGTAAAGATACCCAAGTGTTACATACGTGCTTTATTCATCAATAAAGACACCCAAGTGTTACGTGCGTGCTTTATTCATCAATGAAGATACCCCAAGTGTTGCACACGTGTTTTATTCGTCAATAAAGACACCCTAAGTGTTGCACATGTGTCTTATTCATCTACTTGTCGGTTCTGTAAACCATTAGTGCATAAATCTCGTCTGACACAGCAATATCTTGAACTCCAGGTGAGTACAGACAATAAGCCCGTTCGTCTCGCGCTCGGTGGTCGGAGGATCAAACCTTCATGTCTTGCTCAGAATAACTCATATGGGTTTAGCTCCTAAAATGAATTATTTTTTTATTATCAAGGTGCAAACAATTCTTATATAAATCTACCCCTCCCAAAGAGCCCTGAAATGTCTGGAACAAAAAGAGCATCCCTCAAAAAGGTAGCAAGCCACTATGGCTTTAAAAAAATATGTGATGGGTCCGCCAGTCCTCTCATACCATCCAACCCAGCAGGCAGTGTTCAACCAAATGTTAAGAATAAATGAATGTTTTAAAACCGAGCACTAAATGCAGAGTGGGAGAGGAGACAGTAAGGTTAACAAAGGTGTAAGAAACCTGCCCAAGAGTGGGACAACAGACAGTAAGGGTAACAAAAGGGCGAGACACCTGCCCCAGAGTGGGACAACAGACAGTAAGGTTAACAAAGGTGCAAGACACCTGCCCCAGATTGGGAGAGCAGACAGTAAGGTTAACAAAGGTGCAAGACACCTGCCCCAGAGAGGGACAACAGACAGTAAGGTTAACAAAAGTGCAAGACACCTGCCCCAGAGTGGGAGAGCAGACAGTAAGGTTAACAAAGGTGCAAGACACCTGCCCCACAGTGGGAGAGCAGACAGTAAGGTTAACAAAGGTGCAAGACACATGTCCAGAGTGGGAGAGAAGACAGTAAGGTCAACAAAGGTGCAAGACACCTGCCCCCGAGTGGGACAACAGACAGTAAGGTTAACAAAGGTGCAAGACACCTGCCCCAGAGTGGGACAGCAGACAGTAAGGTTAACAAAGGTGCAAGACACCTGCCCCAGAGTGGGACAGCAGACAGTAAGGTTAACAAAGGTGCAAGACACCTGCCCAAGAGTAGGACAACAGACAGTAAAGTTAACAAAGGTGCAAGACACCTACCCCAGAGTGGGAGAGCAGACAGTAAGGTTAACAAAGGTGCAAGACACCTGCCCAAGAGTGGGACAACAGACAGTAAGGTTAACAAAGGTGCAAGACACCTACCCCAGAGTGGGAGAGCAGACAGTAAGGTTAACAAAGGTGCAAGACACCTGCCCAGAGTGGGAGAGAAGACAGTAAGGTTAACAAAGGTGCAAGACACCTGCCCCAGAGTGGGACAACAGACAGTAAGGTTAACAAAGGTGCAAGACACCTGCCCCAGAGTGGGACAACAGACAGTAAGGTTAACAAAGGTGCAAGACACCTGCCCCAGAGTGGGAGAGCAGACAGTAAGGTTAACAAAGGTGCAAGACACCTGCCCCAGAGTGGGACAACAGACAGTAAAGTTAACAAAGGTGCAAGACACCTGCCCCAGAGTGGGAGAGCAGACAGTAAGGTTAACAAAGGTGCAAGACACCTGCCCCAGAGTGGGACAACAGACAGTAAGGTTAACAAAGGCGCAAGACACCTGCCCCAGAGTGGGAGAGCAGACAGTAAGGTTAACAAAGGTGAAAGACACCTGCCCCAGAGAGGGACAACAGAGAGTAAGGTTAACAAAAGTGCAAAACATCTGCCCCAGAGTGGGAGAGCAGACATTAAGGTTAACATAGGTGCAAGACACCTGCCCCAGAGTGGGACAACAGACAGTAAGGTTAACAAAGGTGTAAGACACCTGCCCCAGAGTGGGACAGCAGACAGTAAGGTTAACAAAGGTGCAAGACACCTGCCCCAGAGTGGGACAACAGACAGTAAAGTTAATAAAGGTGCAAGACACCTGCCCCAGAGTGGGAGAGCAGACAGTAAGGTTAACAAAGGTGCAAGACACCTGCCCCAGAGTGGGACAACAGACAGTAAGGTTAACAAAGGTGCAAGACACCTGCCCCAGAGTGGGAGAGCAGACAGTAAGGTTAACAAAGGTGCAAGACACCTGCCCCAAAGAGGGACAACAGAGAGTAAGGTTAACAAAAGTGCAAAACATCTGCCCCAGAGTGGGAGAGCAGACATTAAGGTTAACACAGGTGCAAGACACCTGCCCCAGAGTGGGACAACAGACAGTAAGGTTAACAAAGGTGTAAGACACCTGCCCCAGAGTGGGACAGCAGACAGTAAGGTTAACAAAGGTGCAAGGCACCTGCCCCAGAGTGGGAGAGCAGACAATAAGGTTAACAAAGGTGCAAGACACCTGCCCCATAGTGGGACAACAGACAGTAAAGTTAACAAAGGTGCAAGACACCTACCCCACAGTGGGCGAGCAGACAGTAAGGTTAACAAAGGTGCAAGACACCTGCCCCACAGTGGGACAACAGACAGTAAGGTTAACAAAGGTGCAAGACACTTGCCCCAGAGTGGGAGAGCAGACAGTAAGGTTAACAAAGGTGCAAGACACCTGCCCCAGAGTGGGAGAGCAGACAGTAAGGTTAACAAAGGTGCAAAACACCTGCCCAAGAGTGGGACAACAGACAGTAAGGTTAACAAAGGTGCAAGACACCTGCCTCAGAGTGGGAGAGCAGACAGTAAGGTTAACAAAGGTGCAAAACACCTACCCCAGAGTGGGACATCAGACAGTAAGGTTAACAAAGGTGCAAGACACCTGCCCCAGAGTTGGAGAGCAGACGGTAAGGTTAACAAAAATGCATGACACCTGCCCCAGAGTGGGACAGCAGACAGTAAGGTTAAGAAAGGTGTAAGACACCTGCCCCAGAGTGGGAGAGCAGACAGTAAGGTTAACAAAGGTGTAAGACACCTGCCCCAGAGTGGGAGAGCAGACAGTAAGGTTAACAAAGGTGTGAGACACCTGCCCCAGAGTGAGAGAGCAGACAGTAGAGTTAACAAAGGTGCAAGACACCTGCCCCAGAGTGGGACAGCAGAGAGCAGAGTTCACAAAGGTGTGAGACACCCCAGAGTGACAGCCAGTAGAGTTAACAGAGTGGGACAGCAGACAGCACACAGTAGAGTTAACAAAGGTGTGAGACACCTGCCCCAGAGTGGGACAGCAGACAGTAGAGTTAACAAAGGTGCAAGACACCTGCCCCAGAGTGGGACAGCAGACAGTAGAGTTAACAAAGATGTGAGACACCTGCCCCAGAGTGGTCCAGCAGACAGTAGAATTAACAAAGGTGTGAGACACCTGCCCCAGAGTGGGACAGCAGACAGTAGAGTTAACAAAGGTGCGAGACACCTGCCCCAGAGTGGGACAGCAGAGAGTAGAGTTAACAAAGGTGTGAGACACCTGCCCCAGAGTGGGACAGCAGACAATAGAGTTAACAAAGGTGTGAGACGCCTGTCCCAGAGTGGGACAGCACACAATAGAGTTAACAAAGGTGTGAGACACCTGCACCAGAGTGGAACAGCAGACAGAAGAGTTAACAAAGGTGTGAGACACCTGCCCCAGAGTGGGAGAGCAGACAGTAAGGTTAACAAAGGTGTGAGACACCTGCCTCAGAGTGGGGCAGCAGACAGTAAGG
>NC_091381.1:7338458-7378458 GCF_038502225.1 Cherax quadricarinatus | reverse complement strand
GTTTCAGGGAGGGAAAATCCTGTGTCACAAACCTATTAGAGTTTTATGACAAGGTGACAGAAGTAAGACAAGAGAGAGAGGGGTGGATCGACTGCATTTTTTTGGACTGCAAGAAGGCCTTCGACACAGTTCCTCACAAGAGGTTACTGCAAAAGCTAGAGGATCAGGCACACATAACAGGAAAAGCACTGCAATGGATAAGAGAATACCTTACAGGGAGGCAACAACGAGTCATGGTACGTGATGAGGTGTCAAAGTGGGCGCCTGTGACAAGCGGGGTTCCACAGGGGTCAGTCCTAGGACCTGTGCTGTTCTTGGTATATGTGAATGACATAACGGAAGGGATAGACTCAGAAGTGTCCTTGTTTGCGGACGATGTGAAGTTAATGAGAAGAATCAAATCAGATGAGGATCAGGCAGGACTACAAAGAGACCTGGACAGGCTACAAGCCTGGTCCAGCAACTGGCTCCTTGAGTTTAACCCCGCCAATTGCAAAGTCATGAAGATTGGGGAAGGGTAAAGAAGACCGCAGACACAATGTAGTTTAGATGGCCAAAGTCTGCAAACCTCACTCAAGGAAAAAGATCTGGAGGTGAGTATAACACCGAGCATATCTCCTGAGGCGCACATCAGTCAGATAACTGCTGCAGCATATGGGCGCCTGGCAAACCTACGGATAGCGTTCCGATACCTCAGTAAGGAGTCGTTCAAGACTCTGTATACCATTTACGTCAGGCCCATACTGGAGTATGCAGCACCAGTTTGGAATCCACACCTAGTCAAGCATGTCAAAAAATTAGAGAAAGTACAAAAGTTTGCAACAAGACTAGTCCCAGAGCTACGGGGATTGTCCTACGAAGAAAGGTTGAAGGAAATCGGCCTGACGACACTGGAGGCCAGGAGGGTCAGGGGAGACATGATAACGACATATAAAATACTGCGCGGAATAGACGAGGTGGACAAAGACGGGATGTTCCAGAGAAGGGACACAGACACAAGAGGTCACAATTGGAAGTTGAAGACTCAGATGAATCAAAGGGATGTTAGGAAGTATTTCTTCAGTCATAGAGTAGTCAGGCCGTGGAATAGCCTAGAAAGTGAAGTAGAGGAGGCGGGAACCATACATAGTTTTAAGGCGAGGTATGATAAAGCTCATGGAGCAGGGAGAGAGAGGACCTAGTAGCAATCAGTGAAGAGGCGGGGCCAGGAGCTATGAATCGACCCCTGCAACCACAAATAGGTGAGTACACGTACTAACATACATACACACACAAACACCCCGCTGAGTTGGTCTAATTCGTCAAGAGTGTTTCCTGCCGAATAAGTAAATTGTATTTTTTTGTTTTTTTGCCAATAATCTGCTAAAATCAATCCGAACATAACGAAAATATTATATATATTACGTTTAAGTAATATTTATTAAATAAATTTAAATTGACCTATGATATATATATATATATATATATATATATATATATATATATATATATATATATATATATATATATATATATATATATATATATATATATATATATATATATATATATATATATATATATATATATATATATATATATATATAGAGAGAGAGAGAGAGAGAGAGAGAGAGAGTTAAATCCCTTGTTTGGGGATTGAAGTATAAATGATTTTTGAGAAGATAGACTTTAAGCATAATTAACCAAGCAACGAACCAGCGCGACCCTCACTTTTTTTTCTCCTATACATAAAATAAGGTTGCGGATCAATAAATTTTCGGGCCTTTCTTTTCGTGGTGTGAGGCGTGAAGGAGCGGGTCTGGTGGCCATCACCGAGCCACCTGCTGGTGTCTGGCCCCGCCTCTTACCTGCACACGCCCTACCACAATGACATTAATTTTACGGTGGAGAGTCATCTGTGACGGCCAGTTATACTGCCACACTCGTCCTGGACAGAGAGGGTCCCAGCAGCAGCAAAAACAATTACACCAACAATAGCTGCAGCAGCGGAAAGTGCAACAACAGCTGCAGCAGGAATAATAGCAGTAGCAAAAGCACCATTAGCATCTGAAACAGCCGCAACAGCCGCAGTGGTAATGGCAAATTGATAAGACTGAATGCCCTTGATCAAGTATATCATATAAAATTTTAGTTTAAAGGGTTCTGAATAAACCGAAACGGCAAAATTTAATTTAAAAACATTATACAATAAATTGACTATTGCACATATCCATAACTGTACAGATACAAGGAAGGTTATGCTAGCTGAAGGGAAGGTAACCACTGATTACTTGGCCTGGATGAAGGATAAAGCTAACTCTCCATAGAGGTGTTTCCTGCTCAACAGGTATACTTCCTTATACATCAAACAATTAAAATGGCTTAAATGTGTTTACAGTTTTCTGTATTAAGCAAGCCTTAAAAATGTCTCGAAAATAAGATTAAATTAGTTGTCTGTTAATATGCATAACTAGCTTTAATTTGAATAAAAAAAATTCACTGATGCTGCCTTGGGATACTCTCAATGACAATTCAAAATGTCTGAAAGGCTTACGTTCAGCATATAGAGTAGCCACAGAATCAATAGCAGCAACATCAACAACAGTAGCAGCAAAAGTGGCAGGATCAGCAACAGCAGTAGTGATTATAGCTACAGCAGCATCAGCAATATCAATGACAAAAACAGAGGCGAGAGTGTTAGCATCGGCAACAGAAAATTACCGTCCAAGATAGCATCAACAGTTACACTGTCACCAACAGCAGTACCAGCGGCAGCAGTGGCGGTTAAAATAATCATTCGCTATTGCTGTTGCAGGTGCAGTGTCGAAAACGACAGCAAAAACAGCAACAACATCGTCAGAAGCAAGAGCGACAACAACAACAGTAACAATAACAATGGCAAGCAAGCAGCAGCAGTAACAATAACAGGAGCAGCAGAAGTAGTAGCGGCAATAGCAGCAACAGTGACATCATCAGCAGATACAACAGTTGCAGTAGCAGCAGCAGCAGTAACAACAACAGCAGCAGCAGCAGCAGCAGCAGTAACAGCAACAACAGCAGCAGCAGCAGCAGCAGCAGCAGCAGCAGCAGTAGCAGCAGCAGCAGCAGCAGCAGCAGCAGCAGCAGCAGCTGCAGCAGTAGCAGCAGCAGCAGTAACAACAGCAACAGCAGCAGCAGCAGCAGCAGCAGCAGTAACAACAACAACAACAGCAGCAGCAGCAGCAGCAGCAGCAGCAGCAGTAGCAGCAGCAGCAGCAGCAGCTGCAGCAAGAGCACTTGCAGGAAAATGTCCCTTTCGTTTTTCATGAGTCCTTGTACCTAGGAATAATAATAATAATAATAATAATAATAATAATAATAATAATAATAATAATGATAATAATAATCACAATAATAATAATAATGATAATAATAATAATAATAATAAATAATAATAATAATAATAATAATAATAATAATAATAATAATAATAATAATAAATAATAATAATAATAATAATAATAATAATAATAATAATAATAATAATAATTATAATAATAGTAATAACTAACATTAATGAACAGAAAATAATGCATCTGTTTCAGACATTATAGTTCATAACATACCATCAAATTCCGACAAGAAATCGTTATATCCGAAGACAGTTTTGGATTCAGATAAACGAAAAGAAGTCAACTAGGTATTTTGAGTGTTGTTGGGAGGCAGTTGTGGACACAAAGGCAACGCTGGAGTTATTATAGCAGTATAATAATTAACTGCATATGAGATTCACACTTTAATTCAACATAGACATTAAGTATGTTATGTCTGTAAAAAAACCAGTTTCATTATGAAAGGTATCCGAAGTATAAAGGAACAAAGGTATTAAGACTGTTATATCCGTACAAAATTATACATTAAATGAGGTCCACAGTTTAATGCGAAGGAGGATTACTCTCCTTCAATTGTTGAAATGAGATTCACAGTTTAATGGAACAAAGAGTCATGTCCATTACTTTTGTAATTATGGAAGGAGTTCTGGCGACCGATCCTTCTTGCATTTCTCACAATGGAAGATGAGAGTCGCATTTTTTTTTTTTTTTGAGCTGGTGGGGGTGGAACTTTAGGTATGTTGATCACATTATAACTCACGATTCAGTGATGGAGATAGGGTTCGTAAATACTGAACTCTTGATTCGATCCAGGGACGAGTTGAAATGTAAGCCACGTTTCCTTACACTTGTTTTCTCTGTTATCTTAGCACTAAATGAGAACCTATGTGTCAGTTGACTAGTAGTGTGAAGAACATCCTGAGGAAATGAATAAGAAAATGGGTAACACTATTCCATTAATATAGAATTTGAACAGAACCGAAAAAATATAATTGCTCTTCAATATTAAAGTGTTAGAAAGATCTAATCGTAGGCAGAACTGCATTTCACGTTTTTACTGGAGGAGTGTTTTTATTCAAACGAGCAAATTTGTATAGTAGGGAGTATCAGAGACCGAACAAGCGTCCTTGCTGTTGCAACTCAAAGGATTTTCAAACTTACACACACACACACACACACACACACACACACACACACACACACACACACACACACACACACACACACCAGTGTAGTGGGTCACAAGCGCCAGGCTCCGAGAATCTTAGTGCTTTTAGGGCGTGTTTTAGCAGCTAGAAGCAACCAGTGTTAGTGATAACGTCAGTGAACAACCCTACAAGTGATAACCAGTGTATTAGCAAACATAAATAAAGTGAAGGCGAGAGAAAGCCTGAAATTATACAACAAAATTTCAAAGCGCCAGTTGTTGAGGCCTAGTTGGCACCTGTTGCCACATTATTACACATATACAAAGTACAAATCGAGTGACTAAAGAGAAAAGACCAAATAGAATTAAGAGAGGCATAAAGTGATAACCAGTGTATTAGCAAACATAAATAAAGTGATGGCGAGAGAAAGCCTGAAATTATACAACAAAATTTCAAAGCGCCAGTCGTTGAGGCCTAGTTGGCACCTGTTGCCACATTGTTACACATATACAAAGTACAAATCGAGTGACTAAAGAGAAAAGACCAAATAGAATTAAGAGAGGAAGGCTAACGACAAAATGTGATGTAGCACACAGAGTGAACAAGCTAGCCAGAAAGGGGATATATATATATATATACATACATATACATAAATATATATAAGCAGAGGTGGTGGCAGCAGTAGGCCTGAGGGAGTAGCGCCGCCATAACAGGCTGGGTGTCATCACAAATAAGTAGTGTACTTACCCAAAGTGAAGTGTAAATTATAAAAGTAGCAGTATACAAGTGATAAGTGTGGTAAATGAGGACTCAAAAGGGCAACGAGATAAGCATAGCGAAGAAGCCAGCGGTGGAAGGGCGAGGTGCACGAGTCATCATACAGCAAGCATCGTACAGCGAGCATCGTACATCAGGCATCTGGATGGACGTCCCCTCTGACCAGTAACGTACAAATCACCTGTTTTGTGGTTGGCAGGGAGTCTGAGTGATAGAGCCGGCCCAGCGGTCACTGGTAACTCGATATCTAAACCCTGCTCCAGAGCGATTATCATACACACAACACCTAGCAGTAGTAGGAAGATAAACTTTGTAGGAGTAAGGATTAAGCAGGAGGATTAAGTCGTGGCTAATGGGACTACAGCCCTGACAACAGTTTCGAGAGATAATGGTCTAGGACACAAAGACAGTACAATCTGAGAAGCAAGTACTGGGTACACATGTAGTAACTAGGTGAAAGAATGACTTGTTAACACACGCTAGTATTATAATTATTAGAACTACTTTCAGTGTTAATGGTATCTCATTAGTATTACGGATACACAGAAGTGAATTGTATTTCTGGGACATATAAACAACTGACGTGCTCACACACACACACACGCGCGCACACACATACACACTCGGGGCCAGGAGATGGGTCTCGACCCCTGAAACCACAACTAGGTGAGTACACACAGCTGATCCTTGGAATTTGACCGCCTCCCCCACAGACCTCTTACCTTTCCCCTCCCTCGCGTTTCTCCCTCTCAATACCCTCTTTCCCTCCTTTCTCCCTCTCTCTTTCTATCCCTCTCCCTCTCTTTCTCCCTCTCTCTACCCTTTCTCTCCCCCTCACATTTCTCTCTCTCCCCCTTGGTCTTATCCCTCACCCCCATACTCTCTCCTCTCTCTCCCTCTTTCTACCCTTTCTCTCTCCTCTCTCTCCCTCTTTCTACCCTTTCTCTCTCTCCCCCACACCCTCTCCCTCCTCTACACATGTAGTAAAAGGTAGTACATAACTGGGTGAAAGAATGACTTGTTAACACACGCTAGTATTATAATTAGAACTACTCTCAGTGTTAGTGGTATCTCATTAGTATTACGGATACACAGAAGTGAATTGTATTTCTGGGACATATAAACAACTGACGTGCTCACACACACACACACACGCGCACACACACATACACACTCGGGGCCAGGAGCTGGGTCTCGACCCCGAAACCACAACTAGGTGAGTACACACAGCTGATCCCTCTCTCTCTCTTTCTCTCCCTCTCCCTCTCCCTCTCTTTCTCCCTCTCTCTACCCTTTCTCTCCCCCCTCACATTTCTCTCCCTCCCCCTTGGTCTTATCCCTCACCCCCATACTCTCTCCTCTCTCTCCCTCTTTCTACCCTTTCTCTCTCCTCTCTCTCCCTCTTTCTACCCTTTCTCTCTCCCCCCCACACCCTCTCCCTCCTCTAGCCTTCTGTCTGTGGTAATAAAAAGTAAAAAAAAAAAAAAAAAAAAAAAAAAAAAAAAAAAAAACAAACTTATGGGTGGCCTTAGAGGACGGAAAACCAGAGATCTGGTAGACGAACCAGGGAGGAAAGACTGGGAGTTAGACCTCCAAAAAAGGGAGGAAGAGTGGGGAAGGAAGATAGTAGAGCTTGGTAAGAAAATGGAGGAGCGGATAGCTGAAGAGTGCAGGAAGTGGGAAGTACAGGTCTTACCAGCAGAAGCTAGGATACAGTGCTTAGAAGAGAAACTGCAAAGCCTGAAACAGATTAGAGAGACAAATGACAATTCAGATGTGACATCAGGAAATTCAAAGTCAGGCACAGACAAGGGGACGGTAAGCAACAACGGAGACATGCCGTACATGCAGGCCCTATCAGACCCACGTGGGGCCATGGAAAAGACGATGAGCACACTAAGATCAAACGACAGGTCCGAAGACAATGAAGGTATGCTATATGCAGAGATTCTAACAGCAAACTGCAGTAGCAAGGGACAGCTGGTCAGGAAAGACAGTTCACTGAGAATAGAAGTTTCAGATATGACAGGGACTGAAGGCAAGAACATGTCAATGGAAGGAAATAAAATGCCTCAGAGGAAGCAGATGGAGACTCAGTGGGAGGAGGAAAGGGCGAGGTCAGTTTTTGTGTACGGGCTCCAAGAAGCCAAGGGGGCCAACTTTGAAGAAATAAAACAGGAGGAGAAAAAATTGATTGAAGGCATCGTGAAAACAATAGGGGAGGGCAATATGACCCAGGTGACAAATTTTCAGAGAATTGGGTGGTTTGCAAGTAGAAGGATACGGCCTGTCAGAGTAACTTTCAAGGAAGAATCAGTTCGAAACAGGATTCTGCAAGAGAAAGCAAGACTGAGGGACAAAGAGGGGTACCAGAGAGTATACCTCGACCGCGACAGAACACAAGAAGAAAGGACTACACTGAAAGAGAGGGTACAGAGACGCAAGGAGGAACGAGAAGCAATGAAAATGAGCAGGACCCAGACACAGGAGGAAGGGCAAACACACCCCACAGAATCTCCCACCATAAGACTCCACCCGCGACATTCCCAACGCAACTGAGCAACCTATACTACAACCCACTCACTGTTCCCTCTGCCACCAACCCCCATATCACAAACCTCACCCCAACAGCTGTCCCTTATGGGCATTCTGACCCCACCCCCATCAACACAAACCCCACCTACACCACAGCCCCATATAGGCCCCCACCAAGGCTCTCGCTCCCCCAACCCCAATATTCTTGCATGACCACAATGATAGAAAGGAAACTAAAGGTTTGGTACACAAACGCGGATGGAATAACGAATAAACATGAGGAGTGGAATGAAAGAATCAGTGAAAAATCCCCAGACATCATAGCAGTCACAGAAACAAAACTCGCTGAGGCAATATCAGACACAATCTTACAAACAGGATATCAGATCCTGAGGAAAGATAGAAGGAGTAGAGGGGGAGGAGGGGTTGCACTGCTCATAAAACACCGGTTTTGGAAATGGAAGGCATGGACATGATTGGAGAAAGAGACTACATTGTAGGTACAATTCAGTCCGAAGAACATAAAGTAGTCATTGGAGTGATGTATAACCCACCACAGAACTGCAGGAGGCCAAGAGAGGAGTACGAAGAAAACAACAGGGTGATGGTGGACACACTGGCTGAGGTGGCAAGAAGAGCTCACTCGAGCAGAGCAAAGTTACTGGTAATGGGCGATTTCAACCACAGGGAGATCGACTGGGAAAACCTGGAGCCACATGGGGGTCCCGAAACATGGAGAGCCAAGATGATGGATGTGGTACTTGAAAACCTCATGCATCAACATGTCAGGGACACAACCAGAGAGAGAGGGGAGGATGAGCCAGCAAGATTGGATCTTGTGTTCACCCTGTGCAGTTCAGACATTGAGGACATCACTTACGAGAGGCCCCTTGGAGCTAGCGATCATGTGGTTCTGAGTTTTGACTATATAGTAGTGTTACAAGTGGAGAAGGTAACAGGAATTGAAGGGGACAGGCCAAACTATAAAAGGGGGGACTACACAGGTATGAGAAACTTCCTGCAGGAGGTTCAGTGGGACAGAGAAATGGTAGGAAAATCAGTAAACGAGATGATGGAATATGTGGCAACAAAGTGCAAGGAGGCAGAGGAAAGTTTTGTTCCCAAGGGAAACAGAAATAATAGGAAGACCAAAACGAGTCCTTGGTTTACCCGAAGGTGTAGGGAGGCAAAAACTAAGTGCAACAGAGAATGGAAAAGGTACAGGAGGCATAGGACCCAGGAAAACAAGGAGATTAGTAGAAGAGCCAGAAACGAGTATGCACAGATAAGGAGGGAGGCCCAGCGACAGTATGAAAACGACAGAGCATCGAAAGTCAAATCTGACCCGAAACTGCTGTATAGCCACATTAGGAGGAAGACAACAGTCAAGGACCAGGTGATAAGGCTGAGGAAAGAAGGTGGAGAACTCACAAGAAACGATCAAGAGGTATGTGAGGAGCTCAACACGAGATTTAAGGAAGTATTTACAGTAGAGACAGGAAGGACTCTGGGGGGACAGACCAGATGGGGACACCAGCAAGGAATACACCAACAAGTGTTGGACGACATACATACAGATGAGGAGGAGGTGAAGAAACTGCTAAGGGACATCGATACCTCAAAGGCAATGGGACCGGACAACATCTCTCCGTGGGTCCTTAGAGAGGGAGCAGATATGTTGTGCGTGCCACTTACCACAATCTTCAACACATCCCTGGAAACTGGGCAACTACCTGAGGTATGAAAGACGGCAAATGTAGTTCCCATTTTTAAAAAAGGAGACAGAAAAGAGGCACTAAACTATAGACCTGTGTCATTGACGTGTATAGTATGCAAAATTATGGAGAAGATTATCAGGAGGAGAGTGGTGGAGCACCTGGAACGTAACAGGAGTATAAATGCCAACCAGCACGGATTCACGGAAGGCAAATCCTGTGTCACAAACCTTCTGGAGTTTTATGATAAAATAACAGAAGTAAGACAAGAGAGAGAGGGGTGGGTTGATTGCATCTTCTTGGACTGCAAAAAGGCCTTTGAAACAGTTCCTCACAAGAGATTAGTGCAGAAGCTAGAGCATCAGGCGCATATAACAGGAAGGGCACTGCAATGGATCAGAGAATACCTGACAGGGAGGCAACAACGAGTCATGGTACGTAATGATGTATCACAGTGGGCACCTGTGACGAGCGGGGTCCCACAGGGGTCGGTCCTAGGACCAGTGCTATTTTTGGTATATGTGAACGACATGACGGAAGGGTTAGACTCAGAAGTGTCCCTGTTTGCAGATGATGTGAAGTTAATGAGGAGAATTAAATCTGATGAGGACCAGGCAGGACTTCAAAGAGACCTGGACAGACTGGACACCTGGTCCAGCAAATGGCTTCTCGAATTTAATCCTGCCAAATGCAAAGTCATGAAGATAGGGGAAGGGCACAGAAGACCACAGACAGAGTATAGGCTAGGTGGCCAAAGACTGCAAACCTCACTCAAGGAGAAAGATCTTGGGGTGAGTATAACACCGAGCATCTCTCCGGAAGCACACATCAATCAGATAACTGCTGCAGCATATGGGCGCCTGGCAAACCTGAGAACAGCATTCCAATACCTTAGTTAGGAATCATTCAAGACACTGTACACCGTGTATGTCAGGCCCATACTGGAGTATGCAGCACCTGTTTGGAACCCGCACTTGATAAAGCACGTTAAGAAACTAGAGAAAGTACAAAGGTTTGCGACAAGGTTAGTTCCAGAGCTAAGGGGAATGTCCTATGAAGAAAGATTAAGGGAAATCGGCCTGACGACACTGGAGGACAGGAGGGTCAGGGGAGACTTGATAACGACATATAAAATACTGCGTGGAATAGACAAGGTGGACAAAGACAGGATGTTCCAGGGAGGGGACACAGAAGCAAGAGGCCACAATTGGAAGTTGAAGACACAAATGAGTCAGAGAGATAGTAGGAAGTATTTCTTCAGTCATAGAGTTGTAAGGCAGTGGAATAGCCTAGAAAATGACGTAGTGGAGGCAGGAACCATACACAGTTTTAAGACGAGGTTTGATAAATCTCATGGAGCGGTGAGAGAGAGGGCCTAGTAGCAACCGGTGAAGAGGCGGGGCCAGGAGCTAGGACTCGACCCCTGCAACCACAAATAGGCAAATAGGTGAGTACACGCAGAGGAAAGTTTTGTTCCCAAGGGAAACAGAAATAATAGGAAGACCAAACGAGTCCTTGGTTTACCCGAAGGTGTAGGGAGGCAAAAACTAAGTGCAACAGAGAATGGAAAAGGTACAGGAGGCATAGGACCCAGGAAAACAAGGAGATTAGTAGAAGAGCCAGAAACGAGTATGCACAGATAAGGAGGGAGGCCCAGCGACAGTATGAAAACGACATAGCATCGAAAGTCAAATCTGACCCGAAACTGCTATATAGCCACATTAGGAGGAAGACAACAGTCAAGGACCAGGTGATAAGGCTGAGGAAAGAAGATGGAGAACTCACAAGAAACGATCAAGAGGTATGTGAGGAGCTCAACACGAGATTT
The DNA here is from genome assembly GCF_038502225.1 of Cherax quadricarinatus. NCBI lineage: Eukaryota > Metazoa > Arthropoda > Malacostraca > Decapoda > Parastacidae > Cherax > Cherax quadricarinatus. The sequence goes on along the minus strand of NC_091381.1, from coordinate 7,367,105 downwards.
AAGGAAGTATTTACAGTAGAGACAGGAAGGACTCTGGGGGGACAGACCAGATGGGGACACCAGCAAGGAATACACCAACAAGTGTTGGACGACATACATACAGATGAGGAGGAGGTGAAGAAACTGCTAAGGGACATCGATACCTCAAAGGCAATGGGACCGGACAACATCTCCCCGTGGGTCCTTAGAGAGGGAGCAGATATGTTGTGCATGCCACTTACCACAATCTTCAACACGTCCCTGGAAACTGGGCAACTACCTGAGGTATGGAAGACGGCAAATGTAGTTCCCATTTTTAAAAAAGGAGACAGAAAAGAGGCACTAAACTATAGACCTGTGTCATTGACGTGTATAGTATGCAAAATTATGGAGAAGATTATCAGGAGGAGAGTGGTGGAGCACCTGGAGCGGAACAAGAGTATAAATGCCAACCAGCACAGATTCACGGAAGGCAAATCCTGTGTCACAAACCTTCTGGAGTTTTATGATAAAATAACAGAAGTAAGACACGAGAGAGAGGGGTGGGTTGATTGCATCTTCTTGGACTGCAAGAAGGTCTTTGACACAGTTCCTCACTAGAGATTAGTGCAGAAGCTAGAGCATCAGGCGCATATAACAGGAAGGGCACTGCAATGGATCAGAGAATACCTGACAGGGAGGCAACAACGAGTCATGGTACGTAATGAAGTATCACAGTGGGCACCTGTGACGAGCGGGGTCCCACAGGGGTCGGTCCTAGGACCAGTGCTATTTTTGGTATATGTAAATGACATGATGGAAAGGATAGACTCAGAGTTGTCCCTGTTCGCAGATGATGTGAGGATAATGAGAAGAATTAAATCGAATGAAGTTCAGGCAGGCCTTCAAAGAGACCTGGACAGGGCAAAGAAGACTGCAGAGAGAGTATAGGCTAGGTGGCCAATGATTGCAAACCTCGCTCAAGGAGAACTATTGAGACTATTGAGGAAACTTAAGGCATACGGAATAGGAGGAGAAATTTTTCCTGGGTAGAGGCATTGATGACAAATAGGCAGCAGAGAGTTTGCATAAATGGGGAGAAATCAGAATGGGAGCACATCACAAGCGGTGTTCCGCAAGGGTCAGTGTTGGGCCCGTTGTTGTTCACAATTTACATAAACGACATAGATGAGGGAATAAATAGTGACATAAGCAAATTTGCTGATAACACAAAATAGGCCGGCCAATTCATTCTAATGAGGACACTAGAGCACTCCAGGATGATTTGAATAGACTGATGCAATGGTCGGAGAAGTGGCAGATGCAGTTTAATATAAACAAATGCAAAGTTCTAAATGTTGGACAGGAAAATAACCATTCCACTGATTGCGAAAAGGATTTAGGAGTTCTGGTTACCAGTAATCTAAAACCAAGACAACAGTGCATTAATTAGTGTTTGCAATAAAGCTAACAGAATCTTTGGCTTCATATCTAGAAGTATAAATAATAGAAGTCCTCAAGTTGTTCTTCAACTATATATCCATGGTTAGGCCTCATTTATATTATGCTGCACAGTTCTGGTCACCGTACTACAGAATGAATATAAATGCGCAAATGCAAAGTAGATCCCATGTATCAGATATCTTTCCCTATGAGGATAGACTAAGGGCCCTGAATCTGCACTCTCTCGAAAGGCGTAGAATTAGGGGGGATATGATCGAGGTGTATAAATGGAAAACAGGAATAAATAAAGGGGATTTAAATAGCGTGCTGAAAATTTCCAGCAAAGGCAGGAGTCGCAGCAATGGTTTCAAGTTGGAAAACTTCAGATTCAGGAAGGATATAGGAAAGCACTGGTTTGGTAATAGAGTTGTGGATGAGTGGAACAAACTCCCGAGTACCGTCATAGACGCTAAGACGTTGCGTAGTTTTAAAAATAGGTTGGATAAATACATGAGTGGGTGTGGGTGGGTGTGAGTTGGACCTGACTAGCTTGTGCTACTAGGTCTTATGCCGTGCTCCTTCCATAAGTGGAAGCGACCTGACTAGGTGGGTCATTGCGCTAATCTTGGGGGAGGGGAAATGGACCTGCTTTGCATGGGCCAGTAGGCCTGCTGCAGTTTTCTGTCTTTTTTATGTTCTTATGACATCTTCACTGCCTCCAGCCTTCTCGTTGCAACATTCATCACCCATGCTTTACTCCCATATAAGAGTGTTGATACAACTATACACTCATACATTCCCCTCTTTGCTTCCACGGAACTAAGTTTTTGCCTCCACAGACTCCTAAGTGTACCACTCACCCTTTTCCCCTCATCAGTTCTATGATTCACCTCATCCTTCATAGACCCGTCTGCTGACTCCTCCACTCCTAAATATCTGAATACATTCACCTCCTCCATACTCTCTCTCTCTAATCTGATATCCAGTCTTTCATCACTTAATCTTTTTGTTATCCTCATCACCTTACTCTTTCCTATATTCACTTTTAATTTTCTTATTTTACATACCCTACCAAATTCATCCACCAACCTCTGCAACTTCTCTTCAGAATCTCCTAAGAGAGCAGTGTCATCAGCAAAAAGCAACTGTGATAACTCCCACTTTGTGTTTGATTCTTTATCTTTTAACCCTACACCTCTTGCCAACACCCGAGCATTCACTTCTCTTACAACCCCATCTATAAATATATTGAACAACCACGATGACATCACACATCCTTGTCTAAGGCCTACTTTTACTGGGAAATAATCTCCCTCTCTCCTAGATGCTCTAACCTGAGCCACACTATCATTGTAAAAACTCTTCACTGCTTTCAGTAACCTACCTACCATGCCATACACCTGCAACATCTGCCACATATATGTATATGTATGTATATGTATGGAGGAAATAGAGTTTATGAGGGCCTATGATGGCTTATGAGAGCCCCTATGATAGCTTATGAGAGCCCCTGACAACCTGTGAGACACTATGGAGCCAGTAGCGGGTCCTCACATAAATAAGACTCGCATCATGTTACTTTCCTTGACAATATAAATGAAACATTCAAAGTAAAAGGGATGGAAGACGACAGACCCAGACCTGGAGCTGAGAACTTTGGAGAGCTGTGAGTTCTAGCTCCATTGAAGGCATAAACAACTTGAGTAACCAGTTTTTGAGAATTTCTTGACTTGTATTGTAGACATTTTTGCCTGTGTAATAAATTTCTATAGTGTTTCCTTTGTGATAACTGTTTCCTCCCAAGTACTGTATGTAATGCGTACTACCTTGCTTATAATCCCTATGGGGTCATATGTTCTATTTACTAGTGTCTTATTACAAGGTTCTGAGTAGTGAGAAATGAGATTTTCTTTTGATAGTATTTCTGAGCTGGGATAATTCGTGACAGTGTCTGGAATGTTTATTGGAGAAGTCAGATGAGAGAAAGGTGACCAACCATAGTTACGGTAATGTAATAATTATTTTATAATTCCCTTCCCTAGTGCTTCTACAATTATTCACATTTCTGTGTGTGTGTATCCTCTGGACAAAAGATCAGTTCTCTGTACTGTTTTCACTCGTAGTTGCACCTCCACCACCTTCCTTTACCATCTTGACCTTACACTTCCTATATTTCTTTAGTGTGTAGAACTGGTTAGATAAGTACACTTTCCTGCATGAAACAAACATAAGACAAGCGTTACTTATCTTTTAACAGCATGATTTCCAGCAGCCTCTCCCTGGAAATCCCTTCGGGGCGCCGTTTCAGTGTCCACAGTGGCTGTTGATTAACATGTGAGTTTGAAAAACAATTTGCCCCAAAGGAGCGTATATTTCAGCATTTCACTATTATCTGAAATGTGTAGTGATATTTACTCACTTGGTTTTGGGTGAATCATCCACATGTCACGGGATCTATTGGTAATTCCAGTCAAACCTCACTTCCACCTATTAGCTGCAGCTAACGTAATTAGATGTGGGTATAGCTGGACTTATCTGGTTATTGTAACCAATTTCCCCTAGTTTGTGGTAGGGGAAGTATATCTCGGTATAGTTGTCTCGAGTAGGCTGCTATAGATGCGTAGTTATGTCCTCACTCGTTGAAAGGGAGTCACTTCAGTCATTCTTTATGCTAGGGTGATATCTTGTCCCTTTGTTCATAACACCTGAATGCATACCGCGACACAAACTTTTAATCTTTATTGGGATTATACAGCAGATTATACACTCCTGTTTCTTTTTAATACTAGTTTTCCTAGTGGAGATAGACAGTATTTCAGAGTTTACAGCACATAGTCATTATTTTCTTTGTTCTCAGCGGAAGATTTGTGAAGTGTTCACACTCTGATATCTGAATTCAACCTAGCTTGTCGCCCTGCCCAACGCCCACCAGTTCACTCTCCGCACAAAAAAACTGCTGAGTTCATTTTTATGTCTCATCCTTACTGCACATTGCAACAAGAAATAACACAAGAAGGTTGTTTCCTTGTTGATAGTTGTATATTAGAAGTCATAATGCCCCAACTTGTAGTACAAGTGGGGCACAGGTTTTCGCGTAAGTTTCCTGCTATGGAAAAAGAGTAATTACTCTCGTTTAACCTCGTTGTGTAGTTGATCAGGAGAGGAAGGCTTGCCTCTTGACGCTATGGTACATTCATTTGTTCCTCATAACACTGCAAGGAAGGAAGAGTCCACCTTCCCCTTCCAGGAGGGCTAATTCCTTCAGATGGCTGAGGGGGGCTGAGAGATGCCCCCTGTCCTGGAGAATTTTCTCCACATTTAGCACTTACTCTTGTCCATACTACCTTAATCCTACTTTTTAACCTACCTTATTCCTAACTCATCACAAATTGTGACAGCAAGTGTGGGAGTTTATCGTAAAACACCGGCCCGAGCTCCTAATTGAAGGTCACTCGACCTTAGTTACTATACTGGGCGTGTGAAAACTATGCTTCTGAAAAATATTTTCTGTATATTCACGATACCAAATTGTTGCTAACAAAAGATATTTTTATAAAGTTTAAAACTAGAATTTTTAGAAAATTATTGATATTTTTGTGCATATAAAAGTATTTATAACAAAGAAGGTATGACTGAATTCACTATGTGGTTAAATTGATTAGCCAGAAGGATTAGTGTGGCGAGGAGGCTTAATACTGTGTTGGTTGGAGAAAATGTTATATTAGAAGCAGGGTAGGGTTAAATTTATGATTAGGTTGGATGTGAAGGGATACGTACTGTTCATTATATTTACTCCCAGGTTGTATACACCACAGGCTAGTGGAGATATCATGAGACCAGACCCGACTACCCGTCGTCTTGGTAGTCAACTCATGACAACATACACACTCGCTCGTCTAGTGCAGGTCCATCTCAAATCCAACCTACTCAACATTCCCCACATTCTCCATCTGACTCTCCACCCTATATATACTCATGCACTTATTTATCCAGGTAACTCAAGAAATCGTAATGACACGATTGCAAACAAACCATACCCCCGGCCGGGGTATGGTTTGTTTGCAATCTTGAGTCATGTTGACGGCAGTGAAGGGACTTGAGCTAGAGTTCGTCACGGCCACGCTAGCTGGAGATTCGTCTGTAAAAACTTGCATTTGTGGTCACAGAGGTGCCTGTGCTAACCTTCCTATGGTGTAGAAATATACCTAGTTGGATGAATCTTATTGTGGCTAGCTGGTCTAGTGGCTAACGCGACGGGCTGGAGTTTTGAGACTCTATGACCGCGGGTTCAATCCCGGCCGGGGGTATGGTTTATCCAGGTAGATCTGTTTGTGACCTGATAAAACCCACTGTTTGGGCGAAGCGTAGTCAATAAAGGATCGCATTATACCGCATTGCATTTGTGTTTATTATTCCACTGGACAGGAATGACCCGTCCACCAACCCGCTGCCCTTCACCGTCATCACCTTTCATAATCAGATGTCCCACTCACTTCCTGACAGTCTTGTTTTGATCATATCTACTAAAGATGCCACTTGCTCATTCGTCCACTCTCCGCTGATTTTCTTACGAAGAGTGCTGCACTTTACCTACCTCTATGATCTGCCCAGCTGCAAGACAACTGGATTTTCCTTGGGATTAAAAATAGCCCTCATAGTTGTAAATTAGATGATGGAGAGCTTGATTATACAGAATGCGGGAAAGACTTGGGAGTCATGGTAAGCAGAACTTCGAAGCGAAGACAACAGTGCCTAAGTGTGCGCAATATGACTAACTAACTACTTGGATTTATATCAAGAAGTATTAAGTAACAGGAGTCTAAAATTTATTTTATATCTCCATATATCACCAGCAAGGCCTCAAATTATGCTGCTCAGTTTTTGTAGCCATACTTCAGAATGGATATAAATGCATTGAAGAATGTACAGAGAAGGATGGCAAAAATTAATTCCCTGTATACGGAATCTCTAATAAGATGAAAGATTGAGAGCCTTAAACATTTACTTTCTTGAGAGACGTAGAATGAAGGGAGATATCATTGAAGTTCATAAATGGAAGGAAGAAATAAACAAAGGTGATATAAATAAATTACTGAGGAAATCGAATAAATAAAGAACTAGAAATAATGAATTTAAGTTAGATAAATTTAGATTTACAAAGGACGTAGGAAAGTATTGGTTTTCGGAGTTGTCGATGAGTGGAACACTCATCTAAAAAGAGATTAAACAAATACATGAGTGATAAGGGCTGAGTTTGTGTACGAATGGTATATAATACCGACAAGATGAGATTAAGACACATGTGCAACATCTGGGTATCTTTATTGTAGACGTTTCGCCATCCAGTGGCTTTATCAATACAAATTCTAGGACATAACTTGAAGACAGTAGAACTATGTACAGAAGATGAGGTAATCAGTCCCTCAACCTAGGAGTAGGTGCGAACAGCACCATAGTCGTGGAGATTCTGAAGCAGAAGAAAGGATCCTGGCGCTTATATAGTAACGTCAGGTGTAGCAGACGAGGGCATATTCACTGGTAGGCGGGATTCCCCAGTGGAAGTAGGTCCTTCCCAAAGAGATGGGTTAGTTGTAGTAGTAGTTGTCGTAGTCGTGAAGGTTATGTACATGTCCTCAGAATTAAGATTCCATGATGTTGCAGTGTCTGACAAGTTGTGTCTTCAAGTTATGTCCTAGAATTTGTATTGATAAAGCCACTGGATGGCGAAACGTCTACAATAAAGATACCCAGATGTTGCACATGTGTCTTAATCTCAAGGGCTGAGTTTGATTAGTACCTGAAGACTGAAGCAAATTCTTGGGTGGCTCTGGGAAAAACTTAGAGAATTAGGTAGGTGGGAATGGTTGGTTTTGAGAAAGACGTGCCTAATATGGGCCAGTAGTTCTGCTGCAGTGTTCTTCGATTCTTATATTTAAGTTTCTATTATCAGCTGTCTCCTATATCAAGTCTACCCGCTACTTGTATTAATATTCTGTCAAGATGTCACCCACCTACCCCGTCATACACCATCCTTGCCATCCTATTTGATGATGATAACAGAGGACAAGGCACATTGATAATTATTATTCTGGAATACTTATAATTATCATTATACTTAGAATTATTATTATAATACTGGAATACAGCAAAATGAATGAGTAAGAGTCATGTGAAACAGGTAGTTAGAAAAGGCAGTTGGATCAGCATCAGTCACTATAGGATTGATGAAATTGAGACACATGTGCAACATCTGGGTATCTTTATTGTAGACGTCTACAATAAAGATACCCAGATGTTGCACATGTGTCTCAATTTCATCTTGTCGGTATTGTATACCATTCTTGTACAACACTATAGGATTATTGAAATATTGCTCAATGTTTAATTAACATGCCCTTCTGCAAGTTAGTGGCGCACTGTCGTCCCATATGATGTTCTATGTTGCATATTTATGTTTTCTGGCCTCTATTTAAGATCTTATTGATGTACTCTCCTCCTTATTTGTATGCGCCATTTTACAGTACTTTAGTCCTTAGTTTTCCTGTCAATGCTCTTAGATAGTTAATGACGTTTTTTTAGGTTTATATTGATGTACTCTGCTCCTTATTGATGTCATGTGTTCCTTGTTGATATACTCTGATCCTTTCTGATGTACTCTGCTACTTATTAATGTGCTTTGCTCCTTATTGATGTACACTGCTACTTATTAATATATTCTGCTACTTATTAATATTCTCCGCTCCTTATTGATGGCTACTGCTCGTTAATGATTTGCTGTTTCTTATTGAAGTACTCTGCTACTGTATATCAATGGTATACAATACCGACATGATGAACTAGACAATATATGGACATAGTGTGAAGACAGTAGAACTATATATAGAAGACAGAATTGCATTGGACTGAAGAAGCCACTGGCTGGCGACAGATTCAAGAGGTACAGTTGTTTTTCAGACCGAACATCAGAATGGGAAAGAAATGTTAATGTACGTGACTCTCACCGTGGAGTGATGTGTGTGCCAGAAGGGGTGGCTTAAGTATCTTACAAACTGCTGATCGCTTGGAAATTTTACGCACAGCTGTTTCTGGAGTTTACAGAGAATGGTGTAAAAAAAAATCACGAAACATCGAATGAGTGACAGTTTTGTGGACGAAAACGCCAGACTAGTTCAAGCTGACAGGAAGGCGAAAGTAACTCAAATACCCACACTTTCAACTGTGGTATGCAAAAGAGCATGTCTGAATGCACACATTGAACCTTCAAGTGGATATGTTACAGCAGCAGACCACACTTGGTTTCACTCCTGTCAGCTAAGAAAAGGAAACTGAGGCTACAGTGGGCAAAGGCTCACCAAAACTGGACAGTTGATTTCTGCTGCGATATGCAGATGGCAGGGTCAGAATTTGGCATCAACGTTTGAGATGTGGTGGAGCGGGAGTCCCGCAGCATGAATGTGTAGCCAACAAGTATGCAACAACTGCTATCATATCAACATGGACCAGGATCTCTAAAAGAATGTTTCCAGCACCTTGTTGAATCCATGTCTCACTGAATTCAGGCTGATCAGTGGGCAAAGGAGAGCCCTACCCAGTACCTGAAGGGAATACCTAATATAGTGGCCACTGAGTGAATGTAACCTAACCTTATCGTGAATAATAACCACTAATTTTTTTTAAAACAGCTCGGGAGGATATGAACGAATGATGATTCTGAAGTAATTACTCTCTGTACATTCGTCTCTCAACCCTTGAGTAGAGAGGACATACTTGGAACTGTGCTCTGACCCCTGGTGGCAGGTGACAGTATTTTCATCATGGCGGAGAGTGGCCACAGATGTGTAAACACTGTCTGTTTAGAATTGGTGAGGGGCATGCTCACTGCCCAGGATACCAACATTTTGCTGACGCCGATATTGCGGGATACGTATGGCATTGCTAATGAAGACCTTTATGGAGTTTCACTGAAGGGTGTGGCACGCATTTTCGTTAAGTTCCGGCTGAGCAGTGCATATGAAAACATGGTGGCCAAGTATCAGGAGGTGGTTAAGATGGTTACCCCTGGTGTTAGTGTCCGTCTTCATGACGTATCAAGGTTCTAAACCTGGGTCAAGGTGCGTAATGTACCTTACGAGGCTGATGAAAGTGATTTACGGCAGGTGTTTGGAAGATATGGGACGATCCATATGGCAACATTGGGACGTTGGCGAGATGGGCCACTAGTTGGCTTCCCTGAAGGGACGTTTTCCCTGAAAATGTCCCTAATGCATCCTATTCCATCTTATGTGGGAATGGAGGACTTCCGGACTCAGGTGTACATAACACACACAGGTCAGAGGCGCACATGCCGTGTGTGGGGGGCGTACGACTACATAGCACCGACTTGTCCAATGAGACGTGGGAAACCTGATGCTGAGACGGGGTCTGATGGTACTATGGACCGAGTGACTTATGCAATGGCAACGCAACGTAAGCCTTCGTCACGGGAGGCGTGGAGTGTGGAGGTGGATAGGGAGGAGGCATCGTCGCCTGAATGTGTGACACTCACTGGACTTGACGAGGACGTAGGCTTGGTGTCGGCAAAGAGTGATGAGGAGTCTGCAGTTGCTCACTATGTTTTGGAAGCTACAATTCAGGAGGCCCTGGACGACTTACTGGATGTTTCGGTGTCTGTGGTCAATGCTTGCTTGGATGCTGTGAGTGTAGAGGCTGAAGTGGGTGGCTTCAATGAGAAGGTTGTGAGTGGTGAGGGGCGGGTTCAGAGTGTGGCAGTGGAGGTCCACAGGGAAGATGCCCAGGAGGAGGCGAAGCGTGAGAAGCGTGGCTCTCGCAAGAGGAAGGCTGTCATTACTGATAGTGAGGATGTTTTGACGCCTGGGCAAAGGACTGGGAAGAAAACCTGGCATGATGTAACGCCTAGAGATAAAGGTGGTTTAAAGAATGTTGAGCGTGAGCAAGGGGAAGGTGATGGGAAGTGTGGGGGGCGGGGTGGGGAATCTCGCCAGGGTTCTAAGTGTGTTAGGGTGTCTAAGGGAAAGCTCTCATTACGGTCTTCAGGTGTCTTACTTTAAATGTTAATGGGTTGAAGGCAGTGGGCAAATGTAAAGTTCTGGAGGGTTATTTGAGGAGATATGTGCCAGACCTTGTGTTCTTGCAGGAGCATAATTATAAATATTTAGGTGAATTGTCAATTACCGGATATGACATGTACATGGGTTGTTCTACATGACTGAAAGGTGGTGTGGTGCTATTAATTAAGGAAGCCAGCCCGTTTCTTTTGCATAGGTGTGAGGTAGGGGAGGAGGGGCAGGTGGTTAGGGTGGAGGGCATGTGGGGTGGGGTTTGGGTGGGTTTCATTGGGGTGTATGGGCCGGCAGAAGGGGACATGGGTGATAAAAATAGATTCTTTAGGGATGTCCTTGTCTACCATTTCAGATCGCTGCCAGGTATTACAATTATAGGGGGTGATTGGAACTGTGTTGTCCGACGTAAGGATGTAGAGCCTAGGGGGAGGTTTTTTTTTCGGGGTTTTTAGGGGATCTGTTGTGAGGTGTGAATGTAGTGGATGTTGGAGGGGAGGTGAGCGAAGTGACACATACGTTTATTAAGCGTGATTATGCGGCGAGGCTTGATCGCATTAATGTATCTTGGGGGGTGAGGGTGAGCAGTGTGTGTGCATTGAATGTAAGCTTCTCTGATCATCGAGGGGTTCTGGTGGACTTAAATTGGGAGGGTTTGCCGAAGCGTTTCAGAGGTTACTGGAAGATGAATGTTGGGTTATTGAAAACAGGGGGGGAGGGAATCTTTAGGTTGTGCTTGGAAAAGGTGGTGGGCTGATGGAGGGGGGGGGATGATGTCATTGGGTGGTGGTAAGGGGAAGGTGAGGGATTTTTATCAGAAGAGGGGAAAGGAAGAGTGGCAGTTTCAATATGGGATTTTAAATTACCTTGAGGGTCAACTACAGGAATGCTATATGGGAGGGGGATGCATATCCGATGGGTGAGACTGAGGGTTTGAAACAATGGATTAGGAATATTCAAAATCGCAATTTTGATGCTGCAAGGGTTGCAAGGGGCCTTGATTCAATTCAATTCAATTCAATTCAAAGTTTATTCTCTATAAGGATTACAATGCTGAGTTTACAGAATTTGGTTATTGTGTGGTTTACATGTAGTTAAATAATGATTACAGAGTGTACCACTAGAACACCTAGCATGGCTAGGCATTTCGGGCAGACTTAGTTTAATTCTTAATTTTAAAATATTACAAATTATGAGGTAAGTTGGTATTATGGCTAAGTGACTAAATACTAGTTTGTGAGTTCAGCAATGTGAATGCTTTTGTTTTGGCACAGTACATAGTTTCAGTATTGGAGTATCACAGGATTCATTATTTTAAGATTGAGGTTAATATTTCTATTTATGGTCAAATGGGTGAGTGAGTGTAAGTGTGAACCACCAGGTGGTATTCGTGTAGTTAGTTGATGGGGTGTATCAGGGAGATAAGATGTTTTCTAATGGTAGTTTTGAAGGTGATGAATGTGTCTGCAGTTCTAGAGTTCTCAGGTAGGGTGTTCCAGATTTTAGGGCCTTTGACATACATTGAATTTTTGTAAAGGTTTAGTCGGACACGGGGAATGTCGTAGAGATGCTTGTGTCTGGTGCTATGCCTGTGGGTTCTGTCACAACTGTCAAGAAAGCATTTTAGGTCAAGGTTGATATTGGAGTTTAAGGTCCTGTAGATGTAGATTGCACAGTAGTAAGTGTTGATGTACTGAACAGGGGAGTAAGTTTAGATCTATGAAGAGTGGGGGGGGGGTGATGCCAGGGATGGGATTTAGTGATTATTCTTACTGCAGCTTTTTGTTGGGTTATTATTGGCTTTAGGTGTGTTACTGCAGTTGATCCCCAAGCACAAATAGCATAGGTGAGGTATGGATAAATAAGTGAGTGGTATAGTGTGAGAAGGGAATTTTGTGGCACGTAGTATCGTATCTTGGAGAGGATCCCAACTGTTTTGGATACTTTTTTGGTTATGTGTTGGATATGGGTGCTGAAATTCAGGTTGTTGTCAAGGTATAGGCCTAGGAATTTGCCCTCATTATGTCTGGTAATTAGAGTGTTGTCGATCTTAATGTTAATTTGTGCATCTCCTGCTCTGCTACCAAACATAATATAGTAGGTTTTGTCAGTGTTAAGCGTAAGTTTATTGGCTGTCATCCAAGTCGATATTTTGATTAGCTCCTCGTTAACAATGGTGTTGAGGGTGGCAAGATTAGGGTGAGAGATGACATAAGTCGTGTCATCAGGTGATGGGATACGTTTGGAAGATCAATGATGTATATGAGGAAGAGCAGGGGACCAAGGACACTTCCCTGGGGAACTCCAGTATCAAGTGGCCGTGTTGTTGATGCTGTGTCTTTAATGGTGACATACTGATACCTATTAGTAAGGTAAGATTTGAAATAAGCAAGCGCATGGCCTCTTATACCGTAGTGGTCAAGTTTGTGAAGTAGGATGTCGTGGTCTACTGTGTCCAAAGCATTTCTTAGGTCAATAAAAATTCCTAGTGGATATTCCTTATTTTCCAATGCTGTGTAAAGCAGATCTAGCATTTTTATGATTGCATCATTAGTGCTTTTATTTTTCCTGAATCCAAATTGGCAGGGGTTGAGTGTTTCGTGCCGTTATAAATGAATATAGTCTCCTGTGCACGAGTTTCTCAAAGATTTTGGATAGCAATGGTAAGTTTGATATTGGCCTATAGTTGTTTAAGTCTGTAGGGTCACCACCTTTATGTATTGGTGTAACCCTTGCCATCTTGAGTAGTTTCGGGAAGGTGCTAGTTTCTAGTGACTTGTTAAAGAGTAATGAAATAGCATGCGAAAGGACATGGGCCGCTCGCTTGTACAGTAATGGTGGGACATGAGACAGATTCCCTGAGTTATTTTTAAGTGACTTTATAATCTCGGTGACTTCCGTGGGCTCAGTTGGTGCAAGATAGAAGGAATTTGGGAAATTCCCATCTAGGTAGTCCCCGGCATGGGCATTGGTATGTGGGATTTTATTGGCGAGATTAGATCCTATGGTTGAGAAGAAGTCATTTATCTTGTTAGCTGTGTCAGTGGGATGTAGTGGTGTTTCATTAGGTTTAGTTAGGACAATATTCTTGGTTTTTTTTCAGTTTGTGGGTCCCTAGAATCTGAGAGAGTGTTTTCCAGGTCTTTTTTATATCTCCTCTAGTGTCTGTGAATCTACTGGAGTAGAATAGTTGTTTGGCTTTCTTTATTACTTTGGTGAGAACTGATGAATAGTGTTTAAGAATATCTTTGTGTATTAAGCCCTGTCTATATTGCTTTTCATATTGGTGTTTCTTGTCAATGGATTTCAGAATGGTGCTGGTTAGCCATGGGCAACTAAGCCATTTGTTTGTGATCTGTTTCGTTTTTATAGGACAATGTTTGTTGTATAGTCTAAGTAATTTGTTGAGAAAACTGTCTGTCCAGTCATCAATACCATTGGCCTTGGAGAATTCTGTAGACCAGTCAACAGTCTCTAGGTAAGCTGTGAACTTCCTTATTGAGGCCTCGTCATGGAGTCTAAATGAGACTTTGTTGTATTCAAGTGGTGGTTTACTAATGTTTGTCAGGAGGAAGGTAGGGTAGTGGTCTGTAGTGCTATCTGTGATTGTCCCTGATTTGAGGGGGGCTAGTATATTGGTCCGTATGTGGTCTATTATGGTTGCACTTGTCTCAGTGAGCCTGGTTGGTTTAGTTATTGTTGGTATGAGAAGTGTGTTGTTCATATTGTTGATGAAATCAGTTACAGGCTGATCACCTAGTAAGCCAAGGTTGATGTTGAAGTCTCCAGCTAAGAGAAGGTGGTGCTTATTCATTTGTCTGTTTGTTATTAGTGACTTTAATTTCTCACTGAAATTTGGGATGTTTGTGTGAGGTATCCTGTAAATGGCACCGATTGTTATAGGTGTCTTAAGGTTTTTTACAGTAAAATTAGCAAAAATGTATTCCCCATATTCATCACTAAAGCAAGTGGTGCTAATACAAGATAATTGGTTAGCGTATTAGATTGCAATACCACCCCCAACTTGGTTTGGTCTGCAGTTGTGAATTGCTGTGTATCCTGGTAGAGGGTAGATATCTATTGTGTCCTGCTTAAGCCAGGTCTCAGTAAGGATAATGCAGGAGAAGGGTGTCTTTAGTGATTCAAGGAGTGCCAGGAGGTCATCATAGTGTTTGCTTAAGGACCTGATGTTGTAGTTAAGTACTGATAGACTTTTAGCATTGTTTAGGATAGTGCTGGCTTGTGATGCTGTGTAATAAAGGCAGTTACTTTCCAATAGGTTTTGATTGGGTGTCAGATTATGGAGGTTTAGATCAGGGTCAACATGATCAATCATCTTCTAGGTTTAAATTATGGTTATTTATATCCTGAGTTGTGTGTTGAGTTCTAGTACTGATATCTGTAGTGGTGGGAAGTTTGGACAAGTATATATCTACAGTATTTTGGTCATATAGAGTATAGTCACTACTACACATAATGAAGTTGATGTTGTCTATGTGTTGTGCTGGAATGAACTAAAGTACAACTAGGTATAAACTAGTAATATAAAAATACAAATTAAAAATAGAACAAGACTCTCACTTGCAATTGCACTAAGGTCTAATATAATGAGGTCTTATGGGGGGACCGTCCGTTGGCGTATGTCTTGCGGGAGCAGGGGACACGTCGTAGGGCAACAGAAGTGATGAGTTTGCGGGTACAGGAGCAATTGGTGGGATATCGTCAGGGGCAGGTGCTTTCATCAACAGAGGGTATGGGTTGTTATGTGGATGCGTGGTACGAGAAGAATGGTAAAAGTGTGGGGGTGAGTTGTAAGGCATTAGGCGCAATGGGCGAATGGGTAAACTGTAATCTAGTGCATAGGGATCGATTGAGATTGAGTGGGCCTATAAGTGAGGAGGAGATTAGGATGGCAGTTGATGGGATGAACATGGGTAAATCGCTTGGTATTGACGGCATCCCTTGTGATTTTTATAGGGAAAACTGGGAGTGTTTGTGTGGTTTTTTAGTGGAGTTATTTAATGCCATGAAAACTAGTGGCAGGTTGGGGGAACAGCAGAGAACGGGTGTAGTAGTCATGGTCCCTAAAAAGAAGTCTTGTGAATGTGTGCATAACTACCGTTCGATCACCTTAATGTGTGGTGATTACAAGATCTTTGCTAAAGTGTTGGGAAATAGGTTGAAAGGTGTTCTGGCCAGAGTTTTGGACGAGGGTCAATATGGAGTGCCTGGGCATTCGATGTGTGTGGGGCAGGGGATTATACATAGGTTTATAGATGAAAGTGGGGAAAACATCAAGGGTGGGGTTTTAGCATTAGATTGGCATGCAGTGAATGACTGTGTGGAGCGTGAGGCGTTGTGGAAGTTTATGCAATGGCAGGGGTTTGGGAGGGAAATCATCACTTGGACTAAGGTGTTGTATGAGCAGGCAACGGTTAGGGTACAAGTGAATGGTAGATTAGGTCAACCTGTTTGGATGGAAAGGGGCTTAAGGCAGGGATGCCCTGTGTCGCAGCTTCTCTTTGCATTGCTCCAAGACCCATTCTATAGGGCTGTGCGTTGGGGCATATGGGAAGGGATGGAGAGGGATGGGGTGTCTGTGGAACCGTGGATCGTTGGATATGTTGATGACACCACAGTGCTATTTAGAAGGTCTGAAGATTTACGTAGGGTTAGGGGGTTGTTCACATGGAAAATCTCCTGGAGGCACGGAAGGTGAATTCGAAGGAAGCTGTGGATAGGGTTTTGGGTAGATTAGCGGGATTGCATACAGGAGGTTTGACGCTGCACCAGCATGCTATTGTGGTGAATGTGAAACTGTATGGTAAGCAGTGGCATGTGGCAGGTATATATCCCTTGGAAACATGTGATGAGAAGCGTCTGTTGAAGTGCGTGTATCGATATATTTGGGGTTCGGGTTGTGAATGGTTGTCGAGAGATGTTGTGTGTCTACCGGTACGCCAGGGAGGGCTGGGGATAATGGCACTGCATCAAAGGTTGTTGGGTATGTACGTTAAACACAGTTATTTGAGGGAGGGCAGAATTGCAGGTACAGGTTTGGCACGGGTGAGAAGGGACTTGGTACGTTAGGTGAGGGGTAGGGATGTTCAGGTGTGTGAGGGAATGTTGAGGTTGTTGTGTTATGCAAGGGAACCCTGCGGGGTTAAGATAGGTACACTGGCTCGGGTGGGTGGTGGGGAGGTAGTTGCTAGGGTTGTGGGTTTGTATCCGATGCATGCATGGAGTGATATATGGGGGCGCCTGAAAGGGTTGTGATTGAAGGCTGTGGTGCGGGAGGTAATGTTTAAATTTCTCCATAATATATTGCCGTCGGGGGAGGTGTTAGGTAATAGGCGTGTGCAGGAGGGACGGGAGTGTTGTGAGTGTGGGGGTATTGACACTGTTTTCCATGCAGTATATTTTTGTGAAAGGTTGGAACCAGTGAGAGTGTGGTTTAGCAGGGTTTTACGTATGGTGGGTGGGGGTGGTATTTGTGTTTTACGGGCATTAAGCTTGGATGTGGGGGGGGGGGAGTGCCGGTGCAGAATGCGATGGGTTATCTGGTAGCTGACTTCGAGTATACTTCGTGGGTTTTACGGAGAGCGCCGGTGGGGGAGCGAATTAGGGCCCTGGCAGCGATGTTTTATGGGACACAAAGGAGGAATAAGGATATCACTGGGAACAGATGGTATTTCAAATTTTCAGATGGATATCGTAGCTTTCGAGTGGAGGACTTATGGGCATTACAGATTCAGGGGACGTGACGAAGCTGGCTTCTTGATTGGTGCATTTGGAGGACAAGAGGTGTCAGGGAACTTTTAATGACATGTGTTATGCGAGGTGAGGGGTTGAGACCTGATTCTTCTTATTCTAATTTGGGGAAACATGGGGGTTGTGAGGCAGATTCCCTTCAGGAAACTGGTATGTAAAATGGAGTGCAATGTGACTGTGAAGGTTCTTATTATGATTTTAATTTTTGTATATTATTATTAATACTTAGTACTTCTATGAATTATGTTATGTAGGTGTTAATTACATGTTTGGAGAGGTATGCTGTGTCTGTGCATACGTGGTTTTTGTACGTATGTAATACATGTGTTTATGCATTTGTATTTCCTCTATTTTGCAGGAATATGGTTATGTATGAAGCGTGTTTCGGAATATTTATATTTTCAACCATGTTAATTAATGTTATATTATAGTTTTGGTTATGATGGTGACGGCAGATACAGCTGTTGGGAAGGAAGGTGGGGGGGGGGGAAGTTGCAGTGTGATGTATTCTTATAGTAACGATTTGCACAGGGATGTTGCATCCGGGTTGTTAAAATGTTTCATTTCTAGGTTTCCATGAGCATCTGTTTTATATCTGCTTCTCTATGAAACACATGTTAAACTATATGCTTCCTTGTGTTACGATTTAAGTTATATGTTTTGTTTTCATTTATATATTGTTATTATGGGTTCGAACCTCTGTAATGTAATATTACGTATTATTTCTTGGATGCTTGGTATTTTTGTATACACCGTTTTTAAATAAAATATAAAAATTACTCTCTGTATTTTCAAAACAGATTGTTTAATAATAATAATAATAATAATAATAATAATAATAATAATAATAATAATAATAATTATTATTATTATTATTATTATTATTATTATTATTATTTTTATTATTGATGTTGTTGTTATTGTTGTTTATACTATTATTAATTATATTTATTATTTTAAGGTCCTCTCACATATTCTTAGCTTCACCGCAGGAATCCTCCCAAGATTAAAATTTTCAATTATACTCGCACCGTATCAATGACTCGCCGAGGTACTCGCACTGTGGGGGTCGTTCAGCTTTAAGCCAGAGGAGAGGAACTCCCGTCTCTCACACACAAATGCCTCCATTACCTTTATCGCAAATCCCTGTCCTAAGCCTCCCAGCAGCGTCTAAGACTCTCCCTAACTGCCTACTCCACCACTAGCTGTCAAGACTCCGAGCAATGAGAGTAATCGCGAGGAAAGGGCAGGTATCACGGGCAAACGATCATTACTCCTTGGTTAATGACTGTAAGTAGGATAGTCTTGTCTTGGGAGTCAAGTCACGTTTATCGCCTTTGGCAGAACCAGCTTAGGCCGGGTCATTTCAGAGGAATCTTTTTTTGGCAACTTTAGGCTCACCCGCATAGTGCAACTACCAAATTGTACATGATAATTAAAAGACCGCAGTGTACTGAGTTCTTACGCTATATAATAGAAATATAGTGGGAACGACAGCTAGCTATAGGTTTTATACGAGAGATAATGAAAAATGACAGCCTGAGCTGGGAGACTTCAGCTGGTAGTGAAGACATCATTCAGTAACTATGGCAACCTCAATGTTCTCCTTCCAGTATGGCTGGAATTGCTGTTATTTATAATTTAACACTTACGCTAGCTTCCGTAGCATCATTAGACACACTGTGAGTGAAGACACCTTTTACCACTTCCAGTGGACTTCTAACAACAATATAATGTTCAATGAGGACAAATTTCAGTTACTACGTCGAATAAATACGAACAAGATTGGAGTACAAGACAAACTCACATCATTCATTCGAACGTAAGTCAAATATTAGAGACTTGGAGGTAATGATATTAGATCTCATATTTAAAGAGCACAACGATGTTGTTATCGCAACTGCAAGAAAAATAATAGTTTGTATTACTAAAACCTTCAAAACAAAATATGAAAATCCAATAATGATATTCTTCACTTCACTCGTTCTCTCAGGGTTGGAGTATAATGATATTCTTCACTTCACTCGTTCTCTCAAGGTTGGAGTATAATGATATTCTTCACTTCACTCGTTCTCTCAAGGTTGGAGTATAATGATATTCTTCACTTCACTCGTTCTCTCAAGGTTGGAGTATAATGATATTCTTCACTTCACTCGTTCTCTCAAGGTTGGAGTATAATGATAGTCTTCACTTCACTCGTTCTCTCAAGGTTGGAGTATTGTTGTGTACTAACAACCCCTTTCAAGGCAGGCGAAATTGTTGAGCAGGAAAATGTACACAGAACCTTTACAGCTCCTATAAGCTAAAAAAAAAAAAAATTAAATTCCTGAGGGCGCTTTAAGTCCCAAGAACTGTACTCATTAGAAGTTAGGCGAGAAAGATACACTATAATCTACACATGGAAGAAAGTGGAAGAACTGGTCCCAGGCATGCACACAGAAATAATTATATATGAATAACAGAGACGTGGCAGATATTGTTGGATATCTCCAATGAAAAAGCAATGATTACATTGAGCGAGGGAACTCAATAAATGTTAGGGGACCACGACTCTTCAACGCCCTATCTTCATGCACAAGGGGAATCAATCCAGTTCTTGATCAGCTGGGTTGTGGTTCATACACTGGATTGAGGGCGGTGGGCACCAACAGCTTGGTCGATCAGTCCAACAACCAGGAGGCCTGATTTAGGGCTGAGCCGCGGGGGCGGTGACCTCCGGAAGCAACTCCAGGTAAACTCACCGCCCACCAGCCCCTCCTCTCCTAATTGTACCTGACTGGCTACCTGCTCCTCCTCACCCTTCTGCCTCTCCACCTCCCTTCCCTCCTGCCCCTCCTCGTTGTCCTGTCTCTCCCAACCCTCTTGCTGCTACTTGGCCTCTTGCCTCTCCTCCGTATTCCGGCCCCTCCCTGTTATATTTCTTCTCCCTGCCTTTTCCCGCCCTCCTTCCATACTTCCTTCTCCTGACCTTCCTCTTCCTGCCTTTCCCTGCTCATTTCTTCCTCCCTGCCCTCTTACTCTGCTTCCCTGCCCTCTTACTCTGCCTCCCTGCCCTCCTATTCCCCAAATCACCGTACTGACCACGACTAGCGTATCATTACATATCCTGGTTGAGGAGTAGTGTCATTAAGGTCACAGTCACATACTGGTCCTCCCTTCCGCCGCCCTTCTGGACACACTGAGTGTAACTGTGGTTAGACACGGCTGAGTTCATGACTTTGATCAAACCTTCGTAAATGTTGATGATGTCTTGATGCTAGTGACTAGTTTCTAATTCAAGAAATTGAAATCACCCTCTCTTTCCTCGGATCAAGCATGATTACCCGCCATTCCACAGGAACTTCTTTTCTAATATGATAATAATAGTAAAAATAACAATAATAATAATAGTAATAATAATAATAATAATAATAATAATAATAATAATAATAATAATAATAATAATAATAATAATAACAGCAATAATAATAATAATAATAATAATAATAATAATAATAATAATAATAATAATAATAATAATAATAATAACAGCAACAGCAATAATAATAATAATAATAATAATAATAATAATAATGATAATAATATTAATAATAATAATAATAATAATAATAATAATAATAATAATAATAATAATAATAATAATAATAATAATAATAAAATTGCTCAAGCATTATCTTTTTTTTCCTTTATTTTTTTATTTATTCGGTTAAGTGAAGCCCTGGTGAGTAAGAGCATCTCCAGCGCTGCTGGAAGGATATGACTGAGGTTGTTGCTGGTGATGCCACAGTAGGATGATACCTGACGATGTGACTTTGTCAATGGTCCAAGTCGGACCGAAACGTCGTCGTAAGCTTCTCTCTTTTATGTGCGGGTTATTTGTGTACTGACGATGTTCTCATCCTTCCCTGTGTAAGTCTCCCAGATCACAGTGTCGTAAATTATTACCTCGTGTATACAACCCACCCTGTGTTGACCTGTTACTCACACACCTGGACTTTCCTTCTACTACACTAAGTGTAGTCTCACAACCCTTGTGTTTCCAGTGTATCTAGCTTATACACATGCGTGCATTCATACATATATTCATACATATATACATGCACACATAAAATGCATACATACATGCACACATGCACGCATTCATACACACATACATACATACATACATACATACATACATACATACATACATACATACATACATACATACATACATACATACATACATAATATAATATAATAATATCTTTATTTCTACAAGTACAAGGTATATAGGCCTAGCTGACATCAAATAATATACTACTTTATAGAAAGTCGCTTGTTAGGCTGAGCATTTCGGACAAATTAGGCCAATTTTGTCCCAGGATGCGACCCACACCAGTCGACTAACACCCAGGTACCCATTATTACTGATGGGTGAACATGGAAATAAATGGTATAAAATACCGACACAATGGAAATATAAAAGGAATGCCTGTGTACAACATCGCAATTCACACAACCATTTAATTAACTACAGAAACTCAAGACTTATAGCCACAGAAGACAACACTCAATACAGAAGAATCCTGGAATCATCGCTCATCTCTACAACCAACAATTTCAACCAGAACAACGGCTTCTATAACATAGCTGAACCACTCGCCAAGAAACTTCTTCATCGCTATCCCACATAAGAACATAGAACACTGCAGAAGGTCTACAACTTGTCCAATACCCCTGCCAAGCTACCCAAGACTCTATAACCCCACCCGGTAGATCATCAGATGCAGCATTCTTCACCTGACCTCAACATTCTGACTATAAATACTCTCGTACCTTCCAACCCCAGGTAGATCCGTGTGTGACTTGAGAAAGCCCACTGTGTGGGTGAAACGTTGTCAATAAAGGATCACATTATACTGCATTTGTGTTTATATTTCCATGGGTGAACATGGGCAACCGGTGTAAGGAAACACGCCCAATGTTTCTACCCGTTCTCCGGAAATCGAACCCGGACCCTCACATGCGAAGTAAGAGTTTTTGCCACCAGGCCACATATATACATACAGGCATACATACATACATACATACATACATACATACATACATACATACATACATACATACATACATACATACATACATACATACATATATACATACATGCATGCATACATATACATACATACATACATACATACATACATATATACATACATTCATTCAAACTTAATTATATGTGCTGTACAACCAAGAATTAGTGGTTTTTATCAAATAACATTACTGCAACTATCCGGGAATCGACCTTTGATATTCTAGCGTGCCTCACGAGAAGTCTACCAAAATTCCGGGACGACTTATTCCATCCGGCCATCAATGCTACAAACATCAGGTGACCAGTACCAATGGACACATCACTCTTGATGCGAGCACATGTGTGGCCGAGGAAGCAACAGGATTAATTTCATTTTCCTCTTCATAGATTAAGGCGTCTCGGAATTTTGGTGGGGTCTTCGAGAGGCGAGCTTAAATATCGGAGGTTCAATCCCCGGCTAGTCACAGCATTGTTATTTGCTTAAAACCACTTGTTCATAGATAAATTATTATATATACTACTCGTGAAGACTGGTATTCCAAACGAGAGAAGAGTGAAATTAGTGTTGTAGCTTCATTGGCCACGTACGTGCTCGTATCAAGGATGACATGTCCAGTAGTACTGAACACCTGATGTTTGAAGCACTGATGGTCGAGTGGACTAAGGCGTCTCTGAATTGGCAGGCTTCTCTGGAGACGTGCTCATTTATATCTTATATGTTGGCAAGAGGCGTAGGGTCAAAAGATAAGGAATCTAACATGTAGTGGGAGTTGTCACAGCTGCTGTTTCCTGATGACACTGTGTTTATGGGAGATTCTGAAGAGAAGTTGCAGAGGTTGGTGGATGAGTTTGGTAGGGTGTGTAAAGGATGGAAATTAAAAGTGAATATGGGAAAGAGTAAGGTGATGAGGATAACAAAAAAATTAGGTAATGAAAGATTGGATATCAGATTAGAGGGAGAGAGTATGGAGGAGGTGAATGTATATTTGGGAGTGGACGTGTCAGCAGATGGGTCTATGAAAGATTATGTGAATCATAGAATTGATGAGGGGGAATAAAGGTGAATGGTGCACTGAGGAGAGTGTGGAGACAAAGAACATTATCCATGGAAGCAAAGAGGGGAATGTATAAGAGCATAGTTATTCTATCGCTCTTATTTGGGTGTGAAGCAAGGATGGTGATTGTTCCAACAAGGAGAAAGCTGGAGGCAGTGAAGATGTCGTGTCTCAGGGCAATGTGTGGTGTGAATATAATGAAAAGATTCTGTAGTTTGGAAATTAGGAGGAGGTGCGAGGATAGTAAAAGCATTATCCAGATGGCTGAGAAGTGGTTGTTGAGGTAGTTCGGACATATAGAGAGGATGGAACGAAATAGAATGACTTGGAGAGCGTATAAATCTGTAGTGGAAGGAAGGCAAGGTAGGGCTAGGCCTAGGAAAGGTTGGAGGGAGGGGGCAAAGGAAGTTTTGTGCTCAAGGAGCTTGGATCTCCAGCAAGCATGCTTGAGCATGTTAGACAGGAGTGGAGACAAATGGTTTTTAGGACTTGATGTGCTGTTGGAGTGACAGCAAGGTAACATTTATGAGGGGATGCAGGGAAACCAGCAGGAAGGACTTGAGTCCTGGAGGTGGGAAGTACAGTGCCTGCACTCTGAAGGAAGGGTGTTAATGTTGCAGTTTTATAACTGTAGTACAAACGAACCTCTTGAGAGAGAGAGAGAAATCCACATAATCACGTGATACCTACAGTGTATTAATGTTGGTAGAATTACCGACAGTATTTAAAGTAAAAGGACACAAGTGCAACTAATGTGACATTTTATCGTGACAACGTTTCGCTCTCCAGGAGCTTTGTTAAGCCTCTTGGAGAGTGAAACATTGTCACTATAAAATGTCACATTAGTTGCACTCGTGTCCTTTTACTTTACATAAACCTGGAGTGTATTTCGAGGGTCAACGCCTCTGCTGCCCGGTCCATAACCAGGCCTCGTGGTAGATCAGGGCCGATCAACCAGGCTGTTACTGCTGGCCGCAAATCGACGTACGAGCCACAGCTCGGCTGGTCAGGTACTGACTTTAGGTATCTGTCCATCTCTCTCTCTTGAAAATAACCAGGGGTCTATTGATAATATCTCTTATTGACTGGAAGGCAGTTGAACAGTCTTGGGCCCCTGACACTTATTGTTCTGTCTCTTAGCGTACTCATGGCTCCCCTGCTTTTCATTGGGTAGATGTTGCACTGCTTGCCCAGTCTTTTGCTTTTGTAGGGAATAATTTCCGTGTGTAGACTTAGAACTAGTCCCTCTAGCATTTTCCAAATGTTTGTTATTATGTATCTTTCTCGCCTACGTCCCAAGGAATACAGGTCGAGAACCTTCAACGGTTCCCAGTAATTTAGGCGTTTTATGGTACTTATACATGCAATGAAGGTTATCTATATATTTTCCAGGTTTGCAATTTCGCCTATCTTGAAATGGGCCGTTAGTGTACAGCAAAATTTCAGCCTAGAGAGAACAAGGAATTTGAAGAGGATCATCACTGGCTTTGCATCCCTAGGTTTGAATATTCTCATTATACATCGTATCATTTTCCTAACAGATGTGGTAGATACATTGTTGTGATCTTTGAAAGTGAGATCCTCTGATATTACTACTCCCATACGCATCACATTAGTTTTTCTCTATTTCTTGGTTGAAATTTGTATTATACTCAGATACGGTTTTTATTTCCTTGAGTTTTCCATAGTGGAGTAATTGAATTTTGTCTTCATTGAATTTTATATTGCTTTCTGGCAGCCGTTTAAAGACTAGGTTAATGTCCGCTTGGAGATTTGTAGTATCCTCGATGGATGACACTCATGCAAATGAGGACACGGTGCTGTGTCTTACATCTTTATATCAGATATGAGGATGAGGAAAAGGATGGGGACGACTACTGTACCTCGTGGAACAGAGCTTTTCATTGTAGCCTCCTCTGACTTTACTCTGTTTACTATTACTCTTTGTGTTTTGTTTGCTAGAAAGATTTAGATCCATCTACTACTTTTCTTGTTATTCCTTGATCATGCATTTTGTGTGCCATTATCGCACTTGTCAAAGGCTTTCAAAAACTCTGTGTATACTATATCTGCATTTTGATTGTACTCTAGTGCATCCAAGACTATGTCATGGTGATCCAGTAGCTGTGAAAGGCAGGAGCGACTGCCCTGGGTTATGCAACTGATAGGTATCTGAGTGGTTGGCGATCTTGCTTCTTAGAACCTTTTATGATGTGAGACATTAGTGAAACTGGTCTGTAATTGTTTTGCTGTAGAATAGTTAATGCACGTGAAAGCGTTTCTTGCAGTTCTTGATGAACATGGAGTTCCGTGAATCTGGGCCTAGGGCAGAGTGCATGGGCTTGTCATTTATTGCTTTTTCAAAGTCCTGTGGTTTTAAGGTTATTTCTGGCATTCTTGATCTGACCAAATTTTTAGTTTCGGTCATAAAAAATTATTTAGATTGTGGACCCTTCGCCTGATTAACGGCTCACTAAATGCTAAGTCATATTGGGATTTCAGTATTTCACTCATTTCTATGTTGTCATGTAAGTTCCATCTTGTTCAAGAAGGGGCCCAGTACTGGATGTGGTTTTTGCCATAGATTCGGCATAAAAGGATTTTTTTTTTAGTTTTATTTATGGCTTTAAGTTCATCCTGTGTTTCTTGGTTAATGTATGATTCCTAAGCTTAAGTTCGATATTTTATATTTCTCTGGCTAGTGCCTCCTTCTGTGTTTTAGATATACTGGCCCCTTTCAGCAGGTGTGTGATTCTTCACCTTCGTTTATAGAGGGAGCATCTCTCTCTTTCTAGTTTGCATCTTCTCTTTTTTCTTAGGGGGAATGTGTTTTGAGTATACCTCATGTGCCACAGAGTTAATTTTTTCTAGGCAAAGGTTCAGATCTGTGTTGTTTAGGATATCTTCCCAGTTTGTTTCATTTAGGACATTGTTGATCTGCTCCCACTGTGTGCTTCTGTTATTAAAGTTGAATTTGGTGAAAATACCTTTATAACTGATGTCATTTTACTGGTCAGGAGCACAGTGCATACATGTCTGTACTCTATTACGTTGTGATCTGAATGTAGTGTGCTTGATTCTGTTATATTTCGTACCAGATCATCATTATTAGTGAAGATAAGGTCAAGTGTATTTTCCAGTCTTGTTGGCTCCATTATTTGCTGTCTTAAGGTGAATTTGTTGCATTGATTTAATAGCTCATGTGTGTGTGTGTGTGTGTGTGTGTGTGTGTGTGTGTGTGTGTGTGTGTGTGTGTGTGTGTGTGTGTGTGTGTGTGTGAATTTTCTTCTGAGCTGCCTCCTGTGGTTATCACTGCTAATACATTATTTGCCACATTTCTCCATGTTAGGTGTCTTAGGTTGAAATCACCCTGCAGCAAGATATTTGGGGCTGGGGTTGAGAGAGTTTCAGAAACTGTTCCTTGAACTGTTGGGAAGTTGTATCTGTTGGGTTGTATACAGACAAAATGACAAGGTTTTGGTTTTCTATCTTTACTTTCAATCTTGACATCAACTAGATTATTTGTGGTGTTAAGTAGTTCTTAGCCTATGAGCGATTCAGTGACATACAGGCCAACACTCCCTTGTTGCCTATTCTGTTTGTCGCATCTGAATAGGTTGCACCTTGGGATCCATATTTCATTGACAAAGTGATCCTTTGTGTGGGTATCTGTGAAAGCCACAAACAATGCACTTAACTGTGTGTGCAGTCCACTGAAGAAAGGCATTTTGCTTGTTAATGGCTTTAGACCCTGTATATGTACAAATACAAACATTGTTGTAATGATGGTATGTGGAGGGGCTTTATTTGGCACTAATATCTGCTGCTCTGTAGTGGGGGGCCATTGCCTCTGCCTCCACTCCAGTAGTGATCCGAGATGGTGTAGTATTTTTGTCATTTCCTGCCAACCTTTTTTCTTTCCTGGCACTAAAAAATCTCCGTCTCTGGAGTGGTTGTAATTACCATGGTTTGTTTCCCATGGTGACCTGGTCTGTTTTCCCAAGTGATCTGTATCTTCTTGTCCCTTTAAATGGTGCACCTGACAGTATGCCTTGTAGCATTTTCTTTAATGGACTGAGCAGTAATAAATTTCAGGGTGAAATAGTTTATGAGTAGAAGAGTTGCATTCACCTTTGATCATGAGGTCACAGCAATTTTTGGGATGGTCAGAACTGCACATCCCATATCTTTATCCAGATATTCCATACCTACAGATACCCAAGGCCTAGAATCTGCATAGATTTGATATATGTTTGCCAGGAATTTTTTTGTGTCTGCATTTCCTACTCGTACATTTTTTTGACTCCCCACTATCTATAGCACCTGTACAAGCATCAGTGCCACCACCACATATTATTGGTAATGTACTAACACTATCCCCCGAAGCAGCATTCCCTTTTTTCCCATCTTCAGCAGAATTGCTATTTTGCATTTCTTTACCTTAACCTGATTCGTCAATATCTGGTGCACTGTCTTGCATTTCTGTATCCTTGCAGGTAGCCTTCCAAGGCAGCACTGGAGGTGTCAGCTCCATCTATCCCAACTCTCATACAAAACTATCAAATTTTCTAAAAATTATATATATTTTTTTCTTTGTTGATGTTTCTGTCTTTCAGTATAAATAATTTTTTCTCCCTCATGTGTCTGTTACTTTGCCAGACCCAAAAATATTTCACTCTTTTAATATCATTAGTGGTAGATTGCTGTATGTCTACACATGCTCCATGACTCCATTTCTCACAGAGATTAAATGCAACCTATAGGGAACCGTGCTTGGGTTGCATGTAATATATGATGGTAATTTCATCAATGTTGGATAAATATATTTAAATCTATATATTTTTTAAGTGCTTGATGGAAATAAATTTATAGATTATTTATAGTTTCAGTGTCCTAAACATCAGCTTTACTCCTGGTTCACTTGTCAGATCTCCTAGTTAGGCTAGCTGGTGTAAAATCTACTATAAAAGGAATTTTGATGTAGAAGGTTTACTGGTAAAAGCATTAGACTTGCATGTTTACTGAACTGGTGACTGCTGACAGTCTCTACAACATGTTGAGGGTACTGGTGACTGCTGGAAGCTTCTACAACATGTTGAGGGTACTGGTGACTGCTGGAAGCTTCTACAACATGTTGAGGGTACTGGTGACTGCTGGAAGCCTCTACAACATGCTGAGGGTACTGGTGACTGCTGGAAGACTCTACAACATGTTGAGGGTACTGGTAACTTGCGTAGTAGTATCCTGGAGACTGCTGACAACTGTT
>NC_091381.1:7193458-7333458 GCF_038502225.1 Cherax quadricarinatus | reverse complement strand
TTTTCATTGCGGGGATGTTACACCGCTTGCCAAGTCTTCTGGTTTCGAAGGGAGTGATATCCTTTGCGTAGATTTGGGGCTAGTCCCTCTAGCATTTTCCAAGGATTATTATGCATCTTTCTCTCCTGCGTTTCAAGGAGTATGGTCGAGAGCCTTCAAACGTTCCCCGTAATTTTGGGGCTTTATGGTACTTACACATGCAGTAAAGATTCTCTGTATATTCTCCAAGTGTGCAATATCACCTGCTTTGAAATGGACAGTTAGTGTACAGCAGTATTCCAGCCTAAAGAGAACAAACAATTTGAAGAGAATCAGCATTGGCTTGGCATCCCTAGTTTTGAAGGTTCTCATTATCCATCCCATCATTTTCCTAGCAGATGTGGTAGATACCTTGTTGTAGTCTTTGAAAGAGAGATCCTCTGACATTACCACTCCCAGGTCCTTTACATTAGTTTTTCGCTCTATTGTGTGACTGGAATTTGTATAATACTCTGATACAGTTTTTATTTCCTCGAGTTTTCCATAGCGGAGAAAATTAAATTTGTTTTCAATGATCTTTATATTATTTTCTGACGTCCACATACAGACTTGGTTAATGTCCGCTTGGAGATTTGCAGTGTCGTCGATGGATGACACTAATGCAAATTCTGGTATCGTCAGCAAAGGAGGACACGATAATGTGGCTTACATTTTTGTCTGTCAGATATAAAGATATGAGCTTTTCACTGTAGCCTCCTCTGACTTTACTCTTTTTACTATTACTGTTTGTGTTCTGTTTGTTAGGAAGTTTTAGATCTATCCACCAACATTTCCTGTTATTTCTTTATCACACATTTTGTGCGTCATTACGCCATAATCTCGCTTTTCGAAGGTTTCGCAAAGTCTATTTATACTACATTTGCATTTTGATTGTTCTCTAGTGCATCCAAGACAATGTCATAGTGATCCAGTAGCTGTGAGAGGCTGGAGCGACCTGATCTAAACCCATACTTCCCTGGGTTGTGAGACTGATGGGTATCCAAGTGTTTGGCAATGTTGCTTCTTAGAACACTTTCAAATATTTTTTTAATGCAGGACGTTAGTCCATCTGTCTGTAATTTTTTGCAATTGCTTTACTGCCACACGTGTCGAGTGGGGCTATATCTGTTGTTTTTTAGTAACTGTTGGATAACCCCTGTATCCGTGCTTCTTCTCCATAGAATAGTTAGTGCACGTGAAAGGGATTTCTTGTAGTTCTTGCTGGACACGGAGTTCCCTGTTGCCATACTCTGCCGAAGACTCCAGTGATGTCCAGTGCTACTACACAGCTGTCCTTGCATGCATCCAGTGACTGGTGCCAGATAGTGGAGACGATTAACATGTGATCAGCAGCAGGGCTACGTATTTAGAAGTCATATTAAAGGTCATGAAGAAGTGAGTGATAATCATTTACCGTGAGATTATTATCGCTAGCATTTTGCCAGCAATTGACAGAAGTGACACTGGCTTTTTTTTTTTTTGTGACAAGGGATTATATTTCTTTCTTTCAACAAAAGAAGTCACTAACTAGACTCAGTGGAATTTAACTTCGAGGCAGGTGAAGCAACAAGAACGTATTTAAAGATTTTTACATACATACACGTACGCATACAAAAGGGCCAGAAATTGAGTCTCGACCCAAACAAACACATCTCAGTTAATACTCTCTCTCTCTCTCTCTCTCTCTCTCTCTCTCTCTCTCTCTCTCTCTCTCTCTCTCTCTCTCTCTCTCTCTCTCTCTCTCTCTCTCTCTCTCTCTCTCTCTCTCTCTCTCACTCTCTCTCTCTCTCTCTCTCTCTCTCTCTCTCTCTCTCTCTCTCTCTCTCTCTCTCTCTCTCTCTCTCTCTCTCTCTCTCTCTCTCTCTCTCTCACTCTCTCTCTCTCTCTCTCTCTCTCTCTCTCTCTCTCTCTCTCTCTCTCTCTCTCACTCTCTCTCTCTCTCTCTCTCTCTCTCTCTCTCTCTCTCTCTCTCTCTCTCTCTCTCTCTCTCTCTCTCTCTCTCTCTCTCTCTCTACACAGGGTTTGACAAGGTTAAGGATCCTAGCTTTATTGACAGCTATTTACAGGTTAAGGATTCCTAACTTTGTTGGCAAGCTAAGAGCTATTACCTACATCAGCTCATTTGAAAGCATTTTTATTGTTATGAGACATACAAGTAGGGAACAGGATGAAGTTGGAGCCATCTGTGGGCCAGCATTTTCATTTGATCAACTGACGTTATCTCGTTGACATCATTATGCTGTACGAATGTGTTCCATACTCGAGTCATCCTGGGTATGTATGATCTCAGATGGAGTGATGTTCTGGAGAAGGGTACAGCCAGAGTGAAGTTGCTGCTTTCTGCCCGTCTTGTGGCATAAAAGCTTGTTTCACGCTGTCCTCGAAGTGGATCCAAGTGTGGTATTTTGACAATATTGGCCTTGTACATAACAGTAAGGCCACTCACATCCCTCCTATGTTGAAGGCTCTGCTGAAATGATAGATCTATCCAGGATGGGTCCAGGCGAGAGATGAGACGTCTTGCTCTGTTCTCTACTCTGTCAAGCAGTCGCAGATGAGAGGGGGGGCAGGCAAACCAAGAAAGTGGAGCATACTCAAGGTGTGAGCGTACTTGTGCCTCGTACAGGATCTTGCAACCCCTACTGTCAAGCAGATGCGAGATACGGCGAAGTGCTGTAAGCTTCCTGGCTGCCTTGTTTGCAAGATTTACAACATGGTTCTTCATGGTTAGTTTGGAGTCAAATTTCACCCCAAGGATATCAACTTCTTCTCCAGGTGCCAACATCGTGCCAACATCTCTCTCTCTCTCTCTCTCTCTCTCTCTCTCTCTCTCTCTCTCTCTCTCTCTCTCTCTCTCTCTCTCTCTCTCTCTCTCTCTCTCTCTCTCTCTCTCTCTCTCTCTCTTTTAAATATCTCCGGCCATTCAACGGACTCTGCAGTAATACAACGGATCACTCACCGCCACTCACTACCACAAACACCATCCACCTGTGGTAGCTGTTCTTGCTGTCTTCCTTTCAATGTGTGGAGAGGTGGGCACCAGATGACCGCACTGATGACTCCCTCATTACACCCTCATCAAGAATCCTCATCCAGGAATCAGCGCTACCATCCCATTCCTGAGTCTTGAGCCTCTCCTAAAAATTCAATAATAATTATCTCCCATTTCCCAGGTGCTGCATGAACGCTCAGAGTTCACTACGTTCTGGTGATGGTAATAATGAATATCCTTAATATCGCTTAGACGATAGTATGAATGGACTTATAATCCTCCTTGTTATTTCCGATTCCTTGGTGGTCCACATGATGAGTGATGTACTCGACCACAACGCAGGTGTTTCCTGTACTCTGAGTCATAGTATTGAGTATATTACCTGCCTGCCACCCAGGCTTTACCTCCCACTCTCTTAGACACACACACACACACACACACACACACACACACACACACAGACACACACACACACAAACACACACACACACACACACACACACACACACACACACACACACACACACACACACACACACACACACACACACACACACACACACACACACACACACACACACAGAGTAAAATCCTGTGTCACAAACCTTCTGGAGTTTTATGATAAAGTAACAGAAGTAAGACACGAGAGAGAGGGGTGGGTTGACTGCATCTTCTTGGACTGCAAGAAGGCCTTTGGCACAGTTCCTCACAAGAGAATAGTGCAGAAGCTAGAGGAGCAGGCGCATATAACAGGAAGGGCACTGCAATGGATCAGAGAATACCTGACAGGGAGGCAACAACGAGTCATGGTACGTAATGATGTATGACAGTGGGCACCTGTGATGTGCGGGGTCCCACAGGGGTCGGTCCTAGGACCAGTGCTATTTTTGGTATATGTGAACGACATGACGGAAGGGTTAGACTCAGAAGTGTCCCTGTTTGCAGATGATGTGAAGTTAATGAGGAGAATTAAATCTGATGAGGACCAGGCAGGACTTCAAAGAGACCTGGACAGACTGGACACCTGGTCCAGCAAATGGCTTCTCGAATTTAATCCTGCCAAATGCAAAGTCATGAAGATGGAGGAGGGACACAGAAGACCACAGACAGAGTATAGGCTAGGTGGCCAAAGACTGCAAACCTCACTCAAGGAGAAAGATCTTGGAGTGAGTATAACACCGAGCATGTCTCCGGAAGCACACATCAACCAGGTAACTGCTGCAGCACATGGACGCCTGGCAAACCTGAGAACAGCGTTCCGATATCTTAATAAGGAATCGTTCAAGACACTGTACACCGTGTACGTCAGGCCCATACTGGAGTATGCAGCACCTGTTTGGAACCCGCACTTGATAAAGCACGTCAAGAAACTAGAGAAAGTGCAAAGGTTTGCGACAAGGTTAGTTCCAGAGCTAAGGGGAATGTCCTATGAAGAAAGTTAAAGGGAAATCGGCCTGACTACACTAGAGGACAGGAGGGTCAGGGGAGACACGATAACGACGTATAAAATACTGCGCTGAATAGACAAGGTGGACAAAGACAGGATGTTCCAGGGAGGGGACACAGAAACAAGAGGTCACAATTGGAAGTTGAAGACACAGATGAGTCAGAGAGATATTAGGAAGTATTTCTTCAGTCATAGAGTTGCCAGGCAGTGGAATAGCCTAGAAAGTGACGTAGTGGAGGCAGGAACCATACATAGTTTTAAGACGAGATTTGATAAAGCTCATGGAGCGGGGAGAGAGAGGGCCCAGTAGCAACCGGTGAAGAGGCGGGGCCAGGAGCTAAGACTCGACCCCTGCAACCACAAATAGGTGAGTACAAATAGGTGAGTACACACACACTGGAGAACAGGAGGGTCAAGGGAGACATGATAGCGACATACAAAATAACGCGTGGAATAGACAAGGTAGACAGAGACAGGATGTTCCAGAGAGGGAACACAGAAACACTGGTCACAATTGGAAGCTGAAGACTCAGACGAGTCACAAGGATGTTAGAAAGTACTTCTTCAGTCACAGAGTCGTCAGGAAGTGGAATAGCCAAGCAAGTGATGTAGTGGAGGCAGGAACCATACCTAGCTTTAAGACGAGGTATGACAAAGCTCAGGAAGCAGAGAGAGAGAGGACCTAGTAGCGACCAGTGAAGAGGCAGGGCCAGGAGCTGAGTCTTGACTCCTGCAACCACAATTAGGTGAGTATACACACACACACACACACACACACACACACACACACACACACACACACACACACACACACACACACACACACACACACACACACACACACACAGAGCGTCTATAAACACTCATAACCTAAAGAAAAGTCATATCAAAGACAGTAACAGCATATTGAAGGTGAAATATCCCATGGTGAAATTGAGTCTGTGGATGGAAGGAAGTTGAAGGGTCCTACATAGTGGAGTGAGCGGTAGACAAGTGGTGTTACCACAAGGTGATAATATTTGTTTAGTTTTTTTAGAGACAACTAACAAGAAGACAACCGATGAATGGCAGTGATTTGTAATCAAGGAGGTGGTTCCGAGTGAACGTTAGTGCACGGGAGTGAATCAAAAGAACAACTGAAGGAAAAAGAATAAAAAACACTTCGCTTGTAGGTCTCGAGAAGGCAACTCTGTAACATCATTTCAAGATTTCAATTTATAATCCTGAATGCAAGTTGGTGATCCAAGACGTCGGGAAGAGGGCGCCACTTGCCTGTAAGTGAGAGTAGATGTGTCTACGGCCCAGCAGTCTTTGTTGATGAGCTGCCTGCTCTGGGGCTCTCTTTCTCGGCTCTGTGAGATAGGGAGGAGCAGTAGATTCTGTGGGATAGGAAGGGAGCAATAGGTTCTGTGGGACAGGTAGGGAGCGGTAACATAAATCAGTGGCCTAAGAAAAGTAATACTTAATGATTAAACAGGGAAGTGTCCATAACTAAGTAAATTATTAAAAATATTCAGACTGTTATCTTAATATTAGAGAATCACAGACATCACCCTAACAGGAAGCGAGACAAAACAGGTCTACTGAAATAACCTTAATAGACAGAGCCGGCACAGAGTTATAAATATTCAGTAGCCTACACCCTAATGGGCAAACACTGTCCGGAAAATAAAGCTAACTATAGGGGCTCTGGTGGCCTGGTGGTTAACGCTCTCGCTTCACACGGTGAGGGCCTGGGTTCGATTCCCAGCCAGAGTAGAAATATTGGACGTGTTTCTTTCCACCTGTTGTCTATGTTCCCCATCAGTAAAATGGGTACCTGGGTGTTAGTCGACTGGTGTGGGTCGCATCCTGGGACACTGACCTAAGGAGGCCTGGTCACAGACCGGGCCGCGGGGGCGTTGACCCCCGGAACTCTCTCCAGATAAACTCCAGATCTCCAGATAAACTTATATAATAAAGAAACGTTTACTACTGAGGCTATAGTGAATAACCTGAAGCAAGATTTCTACAGGAATGCATTAGATTGTCTTAATTAAGTATCGTAGTTCACACCAATGAAGTAGGGGCTGTTTTATTGCTCTTTCTTGTGTTAGAACTGTTTCTGCTCAAGAGTGATAGTTAAACTATAGATATCTCCCTCTTGATAAACTATAGATGTTTCCCTCTTGATAAACTATAGATGTCTCCCTCTTGATAAACTATAGATGTTTCCCTCTTGATAAACTATAGATGTCTCCCTCTTGATAAACTATAGATGTCTCCCCCTTGACAAACTATAGATGTCTCCCTCTTGATAAACTACAGATGTCTCCCTCTTGATAAACTATAGATGTCTCCCTCTTGATAAACTATAGATGTCTCACTCTTGATAAACTATAGATGTCTCCCACTTGACAAACTATAGATGTCTCCCTCTTGATAAACTATAGAGGTCTCCCTCTTGATAAACTATAGATGTCTCCCTCTTGATAAACTATAGATGTCTCCCTCTTGATAAACTATAGATGTCTCCCTCTTGATAAACTATAGATGTCTCCCCTCGCTAAACTATAGATGTCTCCCTCTTGATAAACTATAGATGTCTCCCCTCGCTAAACTATAGATGTCCCCCTCTTGATAAACTATAGATGTCTCCCCCTCGATAAAATATAGATGTCTCCCTCTTGATAAACTATACATGTCTCCTTCTTGATAAACTATAGATGTCTCCCTCTTGATAAACTATAGATGTCTCCCTCTTGATAAACTATAGATGTCTCCCCCTTGATAAACTATAGATGTCTCCCTCTTGATATACTATAGAGGTCTCCCTCTTGATAAACTATAGATGTCTCTCTCTTGATAAACTATAGATGTCTCCCTCTTGATAAAGTATAGATGTCTCCCTCTTGATAAACTATAGATGTCTCCCCCTCGCTAAACTATAGATGTCTATCTCTTGATAAACTACAGATGTCTCCCTCTTGATAAACTATAGATGTTTCCCTCTTGATAAACTACAGATTCTTCCTCTTGATAAACTATAGATGTCTCCCTCTTGATAAACTATAGATGTCTCCCCCTTGATAAAGTATAGATGTCTCCCTCTTGATAAACTATAGATGTCTCCCTCTTGATAAACTATAGATGTCTCCCTCTTGAAAACTATAGATGTCTCCCCCTTGATAAACTATAGATGTCTCCCCCTTGATAAACTATAGATGTCTCCCCCTTGATAAACTATAGATGTCTCCCCCTTGATAAACTATAGATGTCTCCCTCTTGATAAACTATAGATGTCTCCCTCTTGATAAACTATAGATGTCTCCCTCTTGATAAACTATAGATGTCTCCCCCTCGATAAACTATAGATGTTATTTAGTAAATGTATGGAAGAGGGTAAGGTACCTAGGGATTGGCAGACAGCATGCAAAGTTCCTTTGTATAAAGGCAAAGGGGGCAAAAGAGAGTGCAAAAATTATAGGGGGATAAGTCTGTTTAGTATACCTGGTAAAGTGTATGGTAGAGTTATTATTGAAAGAATTAGGAGTAAGGTGAACAAGGAGGCTTTAGGAAAGGTAGGGGGTGTGTAGACCAAGTGTATACAGTGAAACATATAAATGAACAGTATTTAGATAAGATTAAAAGGTTTTTGTGGCATTCATGGATTTGGAAAAGGCATATGACATGGTGCATAGGGGGGCAATGTGGCAGATGTTGCAGGTGTATGGTATAGGAGGTAGGTTACTGAAAGCAGTGAAGAGTTTTTACGAGGATAGTGAGGCTCAAGTTAGAGTATGTAGGAAAGAGGGGGATTATTTCCCAGTAAAAGTAGGCCTTAGGGAAGGAAGTGTGATGTCACTGGTTGTTCAATATATTTATAGATGGGGTTGTTAGAGAAATGAATGCGAGGGTCTTGGCAAGAGGCCTGGAGTTAAAAGACAAAAAATAAAAAAATATAGTGGGAATTGTCACAGTTGCTTTTTGCTGATGACAATGAGCTCTTGGGAGATTCTGAAGAAAAGTTGCAGAGGTTGGTGGATGAATTTGGTAGGGTATGTAAAAGAAGAAAATTAAAAGTGAATATTGGAAAGAGTAAGTTTATGAGAATAACAAAAAGATTAGGTGATGAAAGATTGGATATCAGATTGGAGGGAGAGAGTATGGAGGTGAATGTATTCAGATATATGGAAGTGGACGTGTCAACGGATGGGTCTATGAAAGATGAGATGAATCATAGAACTGATGAAGGAAAAAAGGGTGAGCGGTGCACTTAGGAGTCCTTGGAAGCAAAGAGGGGAATGTATGAGAGTATAGTTTTACCAACGCTCTTATATGGGTGTGAAGCATGGGTGATGAATGTTGCAGCAAGGAGAAGGCTGGAGGCAGTGGTGATATGTCTGAGGGCAATGTGTGGTGTGAATATGATGCAGAGAATTCGTAGTTTGGAAGTTAGGAGGTGCAGGATTGCCAAAACTGTTGTCCAGAGGGCTGAGGAAGGGTTGTTGAGGTGGTTCAGACATGTAGAGAGATTGGAGCGAAACAGGATGACTTCAAGAGTGTATCGATCTGTAGTGGAAGGAAGGCGAGGTAGGGGTCCGCCTAGGAAAGGTTGGAGGGAGGGGGTAAAGGAAGTTTTGTGTGCGAGGGGCTTGGACTTCCAGCAAGCATGCGCGAGCATATTTAATAGGAGTGAATTGAGACAAATGGTTTTTAATACTTGACGTGCTGTTGGAGTGTGACCAAAGTAACCTTCATGAAGGGATTCAGGAAAACCGGCAGACCGGACTTAAGTCCGGCCTGCCGGTTGAATTATGTATTATGTATTGGATTATGTATGGTAGATTATGTATTGGTAGATAAAAGACTGTTGAGTAGACTTCAGGATGTACATGTTTATAGAGGGGCCACAGATATATCAGATCACTTTCTAGTTGTAGCTACACTGAGAGTAAAAGGTAGATGGGATACAAGGAGAATAGAAGTATCAGAGAAGAGAGAGGTGAAGGTTTATAAACTAAAAGAGGAGGCAGTTAGGGTAAGATATAAACAGCTATTGGAGGATAGATGGGCTAATGAGAGCATAGGCAATGGGGTCGAAGAGGTATGGGGTAGGTTTAAAAATGTAGTGTTGGAGTGTTCAGCAGAAGTTTGGGGTTACAGGAAGGTGGGTGCGGGAGGGAAGAGGAGCGATTGGTGGAATAATGATGTAAAGAGAGTAGTAAGGGAGAAAAAGTTAGCATATGAGAAGTTTTTACAAAGTAGAAGTGATGCAAGGAGGGAAGAGTATATGGAGAAAAAGAGAGAGGTTAAGAGAGTGGTGAAGCAATGTAAAAAGAGAGAGAATGAGAGAGTGGGTGAGATGTTATCAGCAAATTTTGTTGAAAATAAGAAAAAGTTTTGGAGTGAGATTAACAAGTTAAGGAAGCCTAGAGAACAAATGGATTTGTCAGTTAAAAATAGGAGAGGAGAGTTATTAAATGAAGAGTTAGAGGTATTGGGAAGATGGAGGGAATATTTTGAGGAATTGTTAAATGATGATGAATATATGGAAGCTGTGATTTCGTGTATAGGGCAAGGAGGAATAACGTCTTGTAGGAGTGAGGAAGAGCCAGTTGTGAGTGTTGGGGAAGTTCGTGAGGCAGTAGGTAAAATGAAAGGGGGTAAGACAGCCGGGATTGATGGGATAAAGATAGAAATGTTAAAAGCAGGTGGGGATATAGTTTTGGAGTGGTTGGTGCAATTATTTAATAAATGTATAGAAGAGGGTAAGGTACCTAGGGATTGGCAGAGAGCATGCATAGTTCCTTTGTATAAAGGCAAAGGGGACACAAGAGAGTGCAAAAATTGTAGGGGGATAAGTCTGTTTAGTATACCTGGTAAAGTGCATGG
Source organism: Cherax quadricarinatus (assembly GCF_038502225.1). Classification (NCBI taxonomy): domain Eukaryota; kingdom Metazoa; phylum Arthropoda; class Malacostraca; order Decapoda; family Parastacidae; genus Cherax; species Cherax quadricarinatus. The sequence goes on along the minus strand of NC_091381.1, from coordinate 7,323,127 downwards.
TAGAGTTATTATTGAAAGAATTAAGAGTAAGACGGAGAATAGGATAGCAGATGAACAAGGAGGCTTTAGGAAAGGTGGGGGGTGTGTGGACCAGGTGTTTACAGTGAAACACGTAAGTGAACAGTATTTAGATAAGGCTAAAGAGGTCTTTGTGGCATTTATGGATTTGGAAAAGGCGTATGACAGGGTGGATAGGGGGGCAATGTGACAGATGTTGCAGGTGTATGGTGTAGGAGGTAGGTTAATGAAAGCAGTGAAGAGTTTTTACGAGGATAGTGAGGCTCAAGTTAGAGTATGTAGGAAAGAGGGAAATTATTTCCCAGTAAAAGTAGGCCTTAGACAAGGATGTGTGATGTCACCGTGGTTGTTTAATATATTTATAGATGGGGTTGTAAGAGAAGTAAATGCGAGGGTCTTGGCAAGAGGCGTGGAGTTAAAAGATAAAGAATCACACATGTTCAGTGGTCAGTCGTCAGTGTTCAGTGGTCAGTCGTCACGTGAGGTCACAGACCCTGAGCTGCTTTGGGGATTAGCGTGGACGGTTACAAAGCATGGCTTGCTTCTGCAGTGTTTTAAAAACTGAGTTTGGAGAGTTGAAGGAGGAGGTCTTGCTTCTCCAGGAGGAGATTAGGAGGCTGAAGGTCCACCTCAATGGGCCTGGGAGAGAGTGTGAGGTGGTTGGAGATGTGGGGAATGAGGCTTCTAGCAGTGAGGTGCAGTCTGTCTCTCACTGTGAGGAGGCTGTAGGTGGGGAGGTAGCAACGGGTACCAGCAGTGAGGTGCAGCCCAGCACCTGCTACAAGTGGCGAGTTGTTCACAGTAATGGGAGGCGCATCAGAGTAAGGAAAGTTAAGAGTGAAGATCTGAAGGTAGGAAATCGCTTCTCTGTTCTCCAGGATGAATGTACTTCAGTGGCCAGTGAAGGTAAGGGTACTACTGCCCCTGCTAATGAAGGTAAGCGCATTCTTGTGGTTGGTGACTCTCAGGTAAGATATGTTGACCGTGCTTTTTGTAATAGGAATAAGAAGATGAGAGATAGAGTGTGCTTCCCTGGAGCTGGTGTTGGGGACATTGTCAACAGACTGGATAATATCATGTCAGGTAATGGGAACAAGCCCATTATCTGTCTCAGTGCTGGTGGAAATGATATTGGGAAGGGTAGGAGAGAAGAGCTGCTAGATAAGTACAGGTCAGCTATAGATTTCATTAAGTCTAAAGGAGGGATCCCAATCATATGTAGCATCTTGCCTAGAAGGGGAGTAGGAAATGAATGGTTGTCTAGGGCAATTGGTGTAAATTGCTGGCTAGACAGATACTGCAAGGAACTTGCAATCCCATTCATTGACAACTGGAACAACTTTTATGGCAAACATGATATGTATGCAAGGGATGGGGTTCATCTCTCTGGGGCAGGGGTGGTAGCACTTGCAGACTCGATTGAGAAGGCCATTGGTGAAATGCCTATGATTTTAAACTGATGGAAGATAGAGGTATGGGTGTGTGTGGGAAACAAGCAGGTTGCAACACTAGGGTTGGAAACAGTAAATGTATAAAAGGCATTCAGCATGAAGTTATAAATAAAGACAATAGAACAGGTCAGAAAACAAAGGGGGACAGCAGAGGGCAGCAAGGGACTAGCTCCCTTAAGGTTTACTATACTAATAGCAGGAGTGTTAGAAATAAGATAGATGAGCTAAGATTAATTGCAAGTGCAGGAAACATAGATATTATTGCTATAACAGAGACCTGGCTCAATCTGAAAGATAGAGAGATGCCATCTGAATGTCACATACAAGGCTATAAATTATTCCACACTGACAGGGTCAACAGGAAAGGTGGTGGAGTAGCGATGTATGTCAGAGACAATTTAAATTGTTGTGTTAGACAAGATATTAAATTAGAAGCGTCAGCCACTGAATCTGTTTGGTTACAGCTTCTCGAGGGCCGAGAAAAACTAATTTTGGGTGTGATTTACAGGGCCCCAAATCTTGATAGGGAGTGCAGTAAACTTCTATGGGACGAAATTCGTAAGGCATCTACATACGAAAATGTTGTGCTAATGGGAGATTTCAACTATAGACAGATTGACTGGAGCAATTTGACAGGAAATTTAGAGTCGGGTGACTTTCTTGATACGATCCAGGATTGTTTTTTAAAACAGTTTGTGACAGAGCCAACTAGGGGAAATAACCTCCTTGACTTGGTTCTTGCCAGTAGGGAAACACTAATTAATAATCTTGAGGTTAATGATGAGCTTGGGGAGAGTGATCACAAATCACTCAGTTTTAACATATCATGGAATTCCCCTAATAATGGCAATCAAGTCTCCGTCCCTGACTTTCGCTTGGCTGATTTCATAGGACTGAAAAATTACTTAGGTGGGCTGAACTGGAATGACCTGACTAGGGGTCAGGTAGGTGGTGATGGTTGCCGATATGATGCTTTCCAGGGCATAGTTCTAGCTGCTCAGTCAAATTATGTTCCAAATAGGGAAATCAGATCAAACAAAAATGATCCTAAATGGATGAACAATAGATTAAAATATCTGATTGGTCAAAAGAGAGGCATATATAGGCAAATCAAAAGAGGAGAGGGGCAATTAAGAAATCGATATATTCAGTTAAAGAGAGAAATAAAAAAGGGAATTAGAAAAGCAAAAAGAGATTATGAGGTTAAAGTTGCAAGAGAATCGAAGACTAACCCAAAAGGATTCTTTCAGGTATACAGAAGTAAGATCAGGGACAAGATAGGCCCACTCAAAAGTTCCTCGGGTCAGCTCACTGACAGTGATAAGGAAATGTGTAGAATTTTTAACACATACTTCCTCTCAGTTTTTACACAGGAGGATACCAGTGATATTCCAGTAATGATAAATTATGTAGAACAGGACGATAATAAACTGTGCACTATTAGGGTCACAAGTGACATGGTCCTTAGGCAAATAGATAAATTAAAACCTAACAAATCCCCAGGCCCTGATGAACTGTATGCAAGGGTTCTAAAGGAATGTAAAGAGGAGCTTAGCACACCTTTGGCTAATCTTTTCAACATATCACTACAAACTGGCATGGTGCCAGATAAGTGGAAAATGGCAAATGTGATACCTATTTTCAAAACAGGTGACAGGTCCTTAGCTTCGAACTATAGACCAATAAGCCTAACCTCCATAGTGGGAAAATTTATGGAATCAATAATTGCCGAGGCAGTTCGTAGCCACCTTGAAAAGCATAAATTAATCAACGAATCTCAGCATGGTTTTACAGAGGGACGTTCCTGCCGTACGAAGTTATTAACTTTGTTCACTAAGGTATTTGAGGAGGTAGATCATGGTAACGAATATGATATTGTGTATATGGACTTCAGTAAGGCTTTTGACAGGGTCCCACATCAGAGACTATTGAGGAAAATTAAAGCACATGGAATAGGAGGAGAAATTTTTTCCTGGATAGAGGCATGGTTGACAAATAGGCAGCAGAGAGTTTGCATAAATGGGGAGAAATCAGAGTGGGGAAGCGTCACGAGCGGTGTTCCACAGGGGTCAGTGTTGGGCCCCCTGCTGTTCACAATCTACATAAACGACATAGATGAGGGCATAAAGAGCGACATCGGCAAGTTTGCCGATGACACCAAAATAGGCCGTCGAATTCATTCTGACGAGGACATTCGAGCACTCCAGGAAGATTTGAATAGACTGATGCAGTGGTCGGAGAAGTGGCAGATGCAGTTTAATATAGACAAATGCAAAGTTCTAAATGTTGGACAGGACAATAACCATGCCACATATAAACTAAATAATGTAGATCTTAATATTACGGATTGCGAAAAAGATTTAGGAGTTCTGGTTAGCAGTAATCTGAAACCAAGACAACAGTGCATAAGTGTTCGCAATAAAGCTAATAGAATCCTTGGCTTCATATCAAGAAGCATAAATAATAGGAGTCCTCAGGTTGTTCTTCAACTCTATACATCCTTGGTTAGGCCTCATTTAGATTATGCTGCACAGTTTTGGTCACCGTATTACAGAATGGATATAAATTCTCTGGAAAATGTACAAAGGAGGATGACAAAGATGATCCCATGTATCAGAAACCTTCCCTATGAGGATAGACTAAGGGCCCTGAAACTGCACTCTCTAGAAAGACGTAGAATTAGGGGGGATATGATTGAGGTTTATAAGTGGAAGACAGGAATAAATAAAGGGGATGTAAATAGTGTGCTGATAATATCTAGCCTAGACAGGACTCGCAGCAATGGTTTTAAGTTGGAAAAATTCAGATTCAGGAGGGATATAGGGAAGTACTGGTTTGGTAATAGAGTTGTGGATGAGTGGAACAAACTCCCAAGTACCGTTATAGAGGCCAGAACGTTGTGTAGCTTTAAAAATAGGTTGGATAAATACATGAGTAGATGTGGGTGGGTGTGAGTTAGACCTGATAGCTTGTGCTAACGGGTCGGTTGCCGTGTTCCTCCCTTGAGTCAATGTGACCTGACCTGACTAGGTTGGGTGCATTGGCTTAAGCCGGTAGGGACTTGGACCTGCCTCGCATGGGCCAGTAGGCCTTCTGCAGTGTTCCTTCGTTCTTATGTTCTTATGTTCTTAAAGTGGGAGTTGTCACAGTTGCTCTTTGCTGATGACACTGTGCTCTTGGGAGATTCTGAAGAGAAGTTGCAGAGATTGGTGGATGAATTTGGTAGGGTATGCAAAAGAAGAAAATTAAAAGTGAATACAGGAAAGAGTAAGGTTATGAGGATAACAAAAAGATTAGGTGATGAAAGATTGGATATCAGATTGGAGGGAGAGGGTATGGAGGAGGTGAATGTATTCGGATATTTGGGAGTGAACGTGTCAGCGGATGGGTCTATGAAAGATGAGGTGAATCATAGAATTGATGAGGGGAAAAGGGTGAGTGGTGCACTTAGGAGTCTGTGGAGACAAAGAACTTTGTCCTTGGAGGCAAAGAGGGGAATGTATGAGAGTATAGTTTTACCAACACTCTTATATGGGTGTGAAGCATGGGTGATGAATGTTGCAGCGTGGAGAAGGCTGGAGGCAGTGGAGATGTCATGTCTGAGGGCAATGTGTGGTGTGAATATAATGCAGAGAATTCGTAGTTTGGAAGTTAGGAGGAGGAGCGGGATCACCAAAACTGTTGTCCAGAGGGCTGAGGAAGGGTTGTTGAGGTGGTAGAGAGAATGGAGCGAAACAGAATGACTTCAAGAGTGTATCAGTCTGTAGTGGAAGGAAGGCGGGGTAGTGGTCGGCCTTGGAGGAGACAAATGATTTTTAATACTTGACGTGCTGTTGGAGTGTGAGCAAAGTAACATTTATGAAGGGGTTCAGGGAAACCGGCAGGGCGGACTTGAGTCCTGGAGATGGGAAGTACAGTGCCTGCACTCTGAAGGAGGGGTGTTAATGTTGCAGTTTAAAAACTGTAGTGTAAAGCGCCCTTCTGGCAAGACAGTGATGGAGCGAATGATGGTGAAAGTTTTTCTTTTTCGGGCCACCCTGCCTTGGTGGGAATCGGCCAGTGTGATAAAAAAAAAATACATATACATATGTACATATAATATATATATATATATATATATATATATATATATATATATATATATATGTATATAAATATATATATATACATATATATATGTCGTGCCGAATAGGCAGAACTTGCGATCTTGGCTTAAATAGCAACGCTCATCTTGCCATATAGGACAAGCTAAAATTTGTGTATGCAATAATTTCGCCAAAATCATTCTGAACCTAACGAAAAAAATGTATTTCACTGTGTTTGTTTAGTATTAAATTATTGTAAACAAATCTAAAATATATTTAGTTGGGTTAGGCTAAAATAAATTGTTTTTGTCATAATAAGGTTAGGTAAGTTTTCTAAGATTCTTTTGGAGCAAAATTAAATTTTTTTACATTAACGTTAATGAAAAAAAATATATCTTTAAACGTATAAGAGAAAATTTTAGAAAGGACCTAATTATAAATGAGTTCTTGCTAATTGACCAGTTATACATATTCGGCACGACATATATATATATATATATATATATATATATATATATATATATATATATATATATATATATATATATATATATATATATATATATATATATATATATATATATATATATATATATATATATATATATATATATATATATATATATATATATATATATAAATATATATATATATATATATATATATATATATATATATATATATATATATATATATATATATATATATATATATATATATATATATATATATATATATATATATATATATATATATATATATATATATATATATATTATATATATATATATATATATATATTATATATATATATGTAGTGTCGAATAGGTATAACTTGCGAATCTGACTTAAATAGCAATGCTGTTATTGCCGATTAAGGCAGGAGAAGATTTGTCAATGAAATAATTTCGCAAAAGTTATTCTGAAGATTACGAAAAAAATATATTTCATTGTGTTTTTTTTATTATTAAATTATTGTAAACTTATCTAAAATATATTTAGTTGGATTAGGCTAAATTAAATTTCGATTGTTATAATAAGGTTAGGTAAGTAGTCTCTAAGCTTCTTTTGGCACAAAATTATTAATTTTTACATTAATATAACTATATATTTAAAAGTATAAGAGAAAATTTTAGAAAGAATTTAATTTTAAATGAGTTCTTGCCAAATGGCCAGTTTTACCTATTCGGCGCAATATACATATATATATATATATATATATATATATATATATATATATATATATATATATATATATATATATATATATATATATGTATATATATATATGTATATATATATATATATATATATATATATATATATATATATATATATATATATATATATGTATATATATATATATATATATATATATATATATATATATATATATATATATATATATATATATATATATATATTTATGTATATATATATATATATATATATATATATATATATATATATATATATATATATATATATATATATATATATATATATATATATATATATATATATATATATGTCGTGCCGAATAGGCAGAACTTGCGATCTTGGATTAAATAGCAACGCTCATCTTGCCATATAGGACAAGTGAAAATTTGTGTATGCAATAATTTCGCCATAATCATTCTGAACCTAACGAAAAAAATATATTTGATTGTATTCGTTTAGTACTAAATTACTGTAAACGTATTTATAATATATTTAGTTGGGTTAGGCTAAAATAAATTGCTCTTGTTATAATAAGGTTAGGTAAGTTTTCTAAGATACTTTTGGTGCAAAATTAAAAATTTTTGCATTAACATTAATGAAAAAAATATATCTTTAAACGTATAAGAGGAAATTTCAGAAAGTACTTATTTTTAAATGAGTTCTTGCTAATTGACCAGTTTTACATATTCGGCACGACATATATATATATATATATATGTATATATATTTTTTTTTTTTTATTATCACACTGGCCGATTCCCACCAAGGCAGGGTGGCCCGAAAAAGAAAAACTTTCACCATCATTCACTCCATCACTGTCTTGCCAGAAGGGTGCTTTACACTACAGTTCTTAAACTGCAACATTAACACCCCTCCTTCAGAGTGCAGGCACTGTACTTCCAATCTCCAGGACTCAAGTCCGGCCTGCCGGTTTCCCTGAATCCCTTCATAAATGTTACTTTGCTCACACTCCAACAGCACGTCAAGTATTAAAAACCATTTGTCTCCATTCACTCCTATCAAACACGCTCACGCATGCCTGCTGGAAGTCCAAGCCCCTCGCACACAAAACCTCCTTTACCCCCTCCCTCCAACCCTTCCTAGGCCGACCCCTACCCCGCCTTCCTTCCACTACAGACTGATACACTCTTGAAGTTATTCTGTTTCGCTCCATTCTCTCTACATGTCCGAACCACCTCAACAACCCTTCCTCAGCCCTCTGGACAACAGTTTTGGTAATCCCGCACCTCCTCCTAACTTCCAAACTAAGAATTCTCTGCATTATATTCACACCACACATTGCCCTCAGACATGACATCTCCACTGCCTCCAGCCTTCTCCTCGCTGCAACATTCATCACCCATGCTTCACACCCATATAAGAGCGTTGGAAAAACTATACTCTCATACATTCCCCTCTTTGCCTCCAAGGACAAAGTTCTCTGTCTCCACAGACTCCTAAGTGCACCACTCACTCTTTTTCCCTCATCAATTCTATGATTCACCTCATCTTTCATAGACCCATCCGTTGACACGTCCACTCCCAAATATCTGAATACGTTCACCTCCTCCATACTCTCTCCCTCCAATCTGATATTCAATCTTTCATCACCTAATCACCTAATATATATATATATATATATATATATATATATATATATATATATATATATATATAATCACCTAATATATATATATATATATATATATATATATATATATATATATATATATATATATATATATATATATATATATATATATATATATATATATATATATATATATATATATATATATATATATATAAGCTGAACAACCAGTGTTAAAAAATATTGAACTTCCAAGCCCTTTCATGATTTCTCCCATTATCAATGAACTGTAAAAATAAAAGAATAACTGAATGCTTATAAAGCCAAGATGACAGCTATCAGTCAACATCTGATACCTCACCTGTCTGTTTATAATGATGTTAATGAGATGATCAAACACTTGTCAAACATATCTTAAATTATTCCCATTTTTATTAATTATAAATGAATCTAATTTGTATAATAATAAACTAATATTCACATTACAATCAAAACACTTTTATGAAGTTTGATTCAGTTATAATTATCTAAACCAAAGACCTGATTGATACAATTTCCTCGGCTTTTTGAAAATTAATCGCGAGGGTAAAATCTTCTACAGTTCTAATGGTATATTTATGTTGTAAACATCGTTCAAGGCTTTTTCCAGTCCGACTGTAATAAACTTGATCACATTTTTTACAAGGAATCTTGTAGATGTAGATGTCAACAGTTTGGGGGGAACTTTTTAATAAAAAGTTTTTTTTATTATATCAAGATTTTTAAATACAACTTTGATTTTAAAATTCTTAAGTAGAGAAGGTATATCAAGGTTTTTATGGTTAGGGATAACCAATATATTCTTTCCTGAATATGATTTTTTTTTTATTTTTGAGTTGTAAAAAGTATTTCTATCATTTAAATGTTTTGGGTATTTTAAATCAATAGTTATTCCAAAAATGTTCAAGATTTCTTCATCTATGAACTCTGGGCTTCAAATATGCAAAGCTCTGAGAAAACACTGATGAGAATACAGAAAGTTTAACTCTCTCATAATGTGAAGAATAATAGTGCACATAAGACTCAAGAAATCGTAATGACACGATTGCAAACAAACCATACCCCCGGCCGGGATTGAACCCGCGGTCATAGAGTCTCAAAACTCAAAACAGAGGTGCCTGTGCTAACCTTCCTATGGTGTAGAAATACACCTAGTTGGATGAATCTTATTGTGGCTATCTGGTCTAGTGGCTAACGCGACGGGCTGGAGTTTTGAGACTCTATGACCGCGGGTTCAATCCCGGCCGGGGATATGGTTAGTGCACATAAGAACAGTTACTGGTTGGTTTTCTTCACATTTTGAATTTAAAATCATTGTTCCCTTTAATAATTAAGACATCTAAAGGAAGGCAATGAGTTATTTTGCTCAAACTCAACAGTAAAATTTATGGAATGAACTAGACTATTTAATGTAACAAGAAAAAATTTATACTTATATTTTTAGGCATTAGACACAAATCATCATCAACATATCTGTATCAATTAGCTCTACTGGGAAGGATTTTGTTTAGCAGTCTTGTTGAAAAATATTCCATGTACAAATCGCTAAGGACAGATGAGAGAGGATTTCCCATTGCCATACCAAACTTCTGATTTATCCAGTGATAATATAAGTAAAGGGATGGTTTATAGTTCTATGACGATACAAAATATTCCAGGTTTTCTTCAAAGAATTTTTAATTCTTATAAAGATCTTATTAAAGTAGCAATCTGCATATTACTAAAGCAGACAGATAAATGCGGTGGTAATTTTAAAAGAAACTGATTACAAAGGAAAAATGAATAATTTCTTAGATGATACAAAATACAGATACTTATTCCAAACTTAGAAAGAATCCCTTAGATTCCATTAATACTAACTTAAATAAAACAATTAAATGACTACTGAAAGGCAAAGATGAATTAATTATAAAAGTCATGATCACCAATCCATCTTTACTGTTAATGCATGGATTAAAAAAAGGACACATACCAGGAAGTCCAGCCAAACCTATTCTTTGGTCGTGAAGGGATGAAGACGGTGGTGTGGTCTGCAGCGTGGGTCATTAAAGACAAATCGTCTTGAAGGGATCAAAACTGGTGTGGGATGAGCTGCTGCATGGTTCGTTAAGACAATGGAGTGGTAATGAAGCCAGTGATTTTTGTAGGGATCAAGAGAGTGGTGAGGGTTGCAGCGTGAGCCCCTAAAGACAGTGGGTGGTCTTGAAGGGACCGAAAGAGCAGCTTGGGTTGATGAAGATATGGGTCTTGCAGGGACCGAGATAGTGGGGTGGGCTGCACTGTGGACCAGTGAAGACACTGGTCTTGAAGGTCTCAAGACAGTGGTGTGAGCTGCAGCGTGGACAGGTGAAGACACTGGTCTTGAAGGTCTCAAGACAGTGGTGTGAGCTGCAGCGTGGACAGGTGAAGACACTGGTCTTGAAGGTCTCAAGACAGTGGTGTGAGCTGCAGCGTGGACAGGTGAAGACACTGGTCTTGAAGACAGAGCTGAGACAGTGTTCCCACCTCCCACATTATGTTTACCAGACACAATAATCTCAAGAGAGGCGCAAGCTGCTGCGCTAGTTTTTGCCTCTGATGTAATTGTCTTCAATTAGGAATGATTTGCCTGTAAAATGTTACAAATTGTATGTTATTTATCACTAATTTTGGGGGAATGTTTTAGACACTGAAGACTTGTGTCGACTTCTTTACCTGAGAGGAGAACAAGCAGCAGCCAATCACAAGCCCGGTAACATAAAATGAGCCAATCTTAAGCCTGGATGTATGAAAGAAGCCAATCAGGATGTATAAACTATACATACACCCGATCATGGACCAGAAATAATGTGAGTAACAAATAGGAAACCATGAATTATATAAGCAGACAAGCAGATAAACAGAGAAGCAGATGAACAAAACTATATAAGCAGACGATGAGAAGCCAGAAGACACACATGAACAGCTAATCAAAAGCCAGGAAGTATGAGAAGAGATAATTCGAAGTCAGGATGTAAATGAGTAACTAATTAAGAGCAAGAATTATAAGAAAATCCAATCAGGTTCTAATAAGGAGCAAGGAGGTATGAGTAGCCAATCAGAACCCAGAGCCTGAGGAGTCAATCAGGAGCAGGGAAGCATATGAGCAGGAAATCAAGAGTCGGTAGCTCAAGATGTAAATCAGAATCAAGAAAGTTTGAGAAGACAATCAGAAGCCAGGAAGTATAAGAGGAAACAACAGAAGCCAGGAAGTATAAGAGGAAACAACAGAAGCCAGGAAGTATAAGAGGAAACAACAGAAGCCAGGAAGTATAAGAGGAACCAGTCACAAGCCAGGAAGTATAAGAGGAACCAATCACAAGCCAGGAAGTATAAGAGGAACCAATCACAAGCCAAGAAGAGTAAGAGGAACCAATCACAAGCCAGTAAGTATAAGAGGAACCAACCAGAAGCCAAGCATTATAAGAGGAACCATTCACAAGCCAGGAAGTATAAGAGAAATCAATCACAAGCCAAAAAGTACAAGAAGAACCAATCATAAGCCAGGACATATAAAAGGAACTACTCACAAGCCAAAAGGTCATCTGGAGACGCCAAAAGGGATAATAATACCCAGACAAAAGCCAGCATAAAAGATACTAGCTCCCTTCTTTACGCTATGTACAAATAAATGCGAATCTTAAGCAATAATTCGAGGAAATTCAATAAAGGTCTGAAGTGAATGATCTCTGGCAATGGAAGCCCTTGGTGTATTTATATAAAAAAAGAAGAAGTGCCAGTCATTCGTATCTACCACTTACAGTCTTTGCTACTGAAGACGATTTTAGTGATATGGTTGTTAGTGGGTAATTGGTGGGAGGCGGTAGTTAAAAGATTCTACCTTATACTTCTGCATATCATAAGAGATGGTGTCTGATGCTGCTGCATATCATGAGAGATGGTGCATAATGCTACAGCTGATCAAAGGAAGGGTTTCTCTCTTGCATGAACGTAATTAGGAGATTACGTATAAGATAATCTTGATGTTAGGTTAGTTATGGTTAGTGGTGGGGAAAGGGACAGGAAAGAATGGTGGGATTGTGTTGTGTTCATAGTAGTTGTGGTAGATGATGATTAGGGTAATGAGGCAAATAATTGTGCTGGTGGTATTGGTGAAAATAGTGCTGATTGTGGTGGCGTTGGTGATTGTGGTAGGTATCGTGATGGTGGTAGTAGAGGTAGTGGGTATTTATGCTGGTACTGATAGGGTGGTGTTATCATTGTTAATTGTGGTAGCCATGGTGGTGGTGATGGTGTTCGTGGTGGTTGATGTTCTGAAGATAATGGTTGTTGTGGTAGTGTTATATACCTTTACCCTTCATATGACTTTAATGGGTTTCAAGAGTATTCCTTACCCCCACAGCTTGGCCCCAGACGAGGCTCTTCCGGTGACTGTCTGGTCAACCAGGTAGTTACTGCTGGCGGACTGCTGGTCTACATATTCATCACAGCCCAACTGATTTGGCACTTGGAGAAGGAAATTGTCGAGTTGCCTCTTAAAAACTTCTACACTTGTTGCCTGGCAGTGTTTCTGATAGTTTCTAGTACGGTGTTAGAAAAAGTCTGGGATCACAGATGTTGACATAATATTCTCTTACTGTACCCACGACCCTCTCCTTCCTTCTCTCGCCTTTCACTTGGTTTATTGTACACTTTCTCCTATATCTCTCACTCCAATATGTTATGGCAGTATGCTGATTTGAGATCAGTCCCTGAAGCACACCCAATGTATATATTATCATGTATCTCTCTCTGCTCCACTATGTATGTATTTAGGATTTTCAGCCTTTATTGGCTCTACGGGCTGTTAATATTCTTGAATCTGTTCCAACTTTGTTATGTCTGCTTCCCTGACCTGAGTTGTCAACACTAAACAATACTTTCAGTGAGAGAGCAAAAGTGATATAAATAGTGTCACCATTGGCACTATTTCTCCTTGTTTTAAAAATTTACATAACTCATCTCATCATTTTCCTGACCATAGTGACATACATTTGACATTACAAGTTCTTTTTGTTCAATTTGGTAACCTTTTAGAATGCAGTACCCGTTTTGAGTATTTTATTCTTTCTATTCCTAAGCAGCTGGAGTAGTCACAATTTAACATGCAGTTTTCCCTATCTTCTACAGACGTAATTTTCAGTATCAGCTGCATTGATGATACGAAACTGTGGCTGGTGTTTTTGTCTATGTCCACTATGAGGATAAGAAACAGTAAAGGTTCCATGATTGCGCCTTGGGGTACTAAAGTTTTTACTCTTTCTAATGCTGGAGTTTGCTCTGATTGCTATCACTGTTTATGTTCTCTCTCTGAGAAAGCTGAATATTCATTTGCCTACTTTCAACGTCATACTTGTGGATAAATTAGACACATGTGCAACTCTTGGGTATCTTTATTAAGGAAACGTTTCGCCACACAGTGGCTTCATCAGTCCATACACAGGAGAAACTTGAAGAACAGGAGGAGAATGAGGTAATCAGTCCCTCAACCTTGAATCGATGTGGTCAGTCCATCAATCTTGAATAGAATACGGCATATGAGCGGAGAAGCAGCTTATAAACCGTAGGCTGGATAGGTGCAGCAGTTGTAGGTGGTGTCACATTTGCCCAATGTGGAAGTAGGTCGTGCCCAAGGGTTAGGCAAGCGAGGAATTCCCAAGTATTAAGATCCCAAGAAGTTGCAGTATCTGACAGGATTGTAGATGAATGGTTCACAAAAACGACACGTTGACAAATTAGACACATGTGCAACTCTTGGGTATCTTTATTAAGGAAACGTTTCGCCACACAGTGGCTTCATCAGTCCATACACAGGAGGTTGAGGGACTGATTACCTCACTCTCCTCCTGTTCTTCAAGTTTCTCCTGTGTATGGACTGATGAAGCCACTGTGTGGCGAGCCATGACTCGATCCATGGGAGCACTTTTCCCCCAATGCCATGAGCTGCCACTTTCTTTAACTCTATCAAAAGCCTTACTAAAATCTAAGTAAATAATATCAAATTCTTTATCGTGGTCAACAGCCTCAAAAGCTTTACTGAAGAAAGTTAATAAATTAGTTAGACAAAACGGCCTCTCGTGAATCCATGCTGAGTATCATTAATTAAGCTACGCTTATCGAGATGGCTTTTTATAATCTCAGCTATAATCGACTCTAGCAATTTGCCTACAATCGAGGTCAGGCTTATTGGGCGGTAATTTGACGGTAATGACTTGTCCCCTGCTTTAAAAATAGGAATAACATTAGCCATCTTCCACATATCAGACACTAAACCTGTTTTAAGAGATAAATTAAAAATATTAGTTAATGGTTCACAGAGTTCTATTTTGCATTCCTTAAGAACCCTTGAAAAAACCTCATCAGGACCCGGCGACTTATGCTTCAGTCGGTCTATCTGCTTCACAACCATTTCATTAGTGACTGTGATGTTGCATAATTTATCTTCTTCAGGCCCACTATAAATATTAATTACTGGAATATTGTTAGTGTCTTCCTGTGTAAAAACCGAGAGAAAATAATTATTTAAAATCGAGCACATTTCATTCTCTTTGTCAGTAAGATGCCCATAGTTATTAAAAATAACTATGGACCTATCTTATCTCTAACTTTCGTTCTATAGACCTGGAAAAAACTTTTTGGGTTAATTTTCGAATCCCTAGCAACTTTAATTTCATAGTCCCTTTTAGCTTTTCTTATCCCCTTTTTAATGTCCCTCTTAATGTCCCTCTTAATACTGATACATAAGATGACCCTCACCTCTTTTGATACGCCTATAAATTCCTTTCTTATGCCCTAGTAGATATTTCAGCCTGTTATTCATCCATTTTGAGTCATTTCTATTTGATCTAATTTCTTTATACGGGATAAACGTTCTTTGAGCAGCATGTATTGTATTCAGAAAACTGTCATATTGATAGCTCTCTTCGTTACCCCAGTCAACAGATGATAAGTTTTCTCTAAGCCCATTGTAATCTGCTAAGCGAAAATCTGGAACTGTTACTGAGTTGTCCCTACTATCATACTTCCACTCTATGCTAAAGGTAATTGATTTGTGATCGCTTGTGCCGAGTTCCTCATTAATTTCTAAATTATTAACAAGGGTTTCCTTGTTCGCCAGAACCAAATCAAGTAGGTTATTTCCTCTATTAGGTTCTGTCACAAACTGCTTCAAAAAACATTCCTGAACTACTTCTAAGAAGTCGTTTGATTCTAAATTCCCAGTCAAGAAATTCCAATCAATGTGACTAAAGTTCAAGTCCCCTAGAATTACTACATTATCGTGCCTTGTGGCCTTAACAATTTCCTCCCACAGTAATTTCCCTTGGTCCCTATCTAAGTTTGGGGGACGGTATATCACTCGGTATATCACGCCTTACTAAAATCTAAGTAAATAATATCAAATTCTTTATCGTGATCAACAGCTTCAAAAGCTTTACTGAAGAAAGTTAAAAAATTAGTTAGACAAGACCGGCCTCTTGTGAATCCATGCTGAGTATCATTAATCAAGCTATGTTTATCGAGATGGCTTCTTATAATCTCAGCTATAATTGACTCTAGTAATTTGCCTGCAATTGAGGTCAGGCTTATTGGGCGGTAATTTGACGGTAACGACTTGTCCCCTGTTTTAAAAATATGAATTACATTAGCCATCTTCCACATATCAGACACTACACCTGTTTGAAGAGATAAATTAAAAATATTAGTTAATGGTTCACAGAGTTTTATTTTGCATTCCGTAAGAACACCATTAGTGTACGAACCTCCTGTGATTCTTAACTAGAATTTTTCAAATTTATTGATATGGTTGGAGACTCAGGCAAAATCCTGGACAGATTTTTATTATGCTCCTTTTGTGCTTCTTCTGTCTGATAAAAAAGCTCAAGTTTTCGTTCTGTCTCTGCAATCTATGAAACTTTTAAGCAGCTCCATAACTCTTCTTTTGTGCATTCTTCTTTGCTATCTTTAAGTTTTCTCAAAGGTTTATTTTTAATGCAGCTATTGTATGCTCCCAAGCGCTGATGAGGGTTTATATTTCTCGTGACTATTTTCTAGGGTATGTCTGATAATTCTTCTTAAATTTTGCCCCAGTTATTCCTCTGATTGCTGAAGTTTGCCGATCATGTCTTGTCGTACACTGTTACGGGAGTTTTCCACCTCTTAGTTTATGCTACTTTGTACTTCTATGCTACTGTGATCAGAGGACATCATATTTGTGATTCTGATTAGTTTTTCGTTGTTCGTGAAGATCAAATCCGGTTTATTTTCATTTATAGTTAATTCTATTGTCTGTTGGATCAAAGCAAACTTTTTGAAAAGACTCTTTAAGCTCTCTGGTACGTGCCCATTACAAAAAAAACATAAGAACTGAGGAACACTGAAACAGGGCTATTGGCCCATACTAGTCAGATCATTCTCAAGGTGAGGCAATCAGTCCCTCAGCCTGGGAGCACATGTTGTGTACCAGAGTCCTGATAAATCAACACTACGGACCTTTGACCGTTTCAAAGATACTTGTGCCTTAATACCTCATCCTGAGAACAGGTATACCTGTTGATCAACTGGCTAAGTGAAAGCTGATGTACACAGAAATCTGTAGACTCTTGAATTTCCTTTAGAACGTTCTTGGTGTCTCATCATAATTCAGTCATTCAGTTTGTGCCAGCACTTCTGGATGAGTCTCTGTGTCCGTTATTTGTATCTACCTCTTCTGCGAAGGTGAGGTAGATACGAAGGAAAAGAAAGTGGTATAGTTAATGGTAGTGGTAAGAAGGTGGAAAGGGGACGGAAGTGATTGAACCAGAGAGTGTGGAGAACGTGAGGGGTATAAGAATTAGTGGGATGGAATATGTGAGAGGTTTGTGTGTGTGTGTGTGTGTGTGTGTGTGTGTGTGTGTGTGTGTGTACTCACCTAGTTGAGGTTGCAGGGGTCGAGTCCAAACTCCTGGCCCCGCCTCTTCACTGGTCGCTACTAGGTCACTCTCCCTGTACCGTGAGCTTTATCATACCTCTGCTTAAAGCTATGTATGGATCCTGCCTCCACTACTTCGCTTCCCAAACTATTCCACTTCCTGACTACTCTGTGGCTGAAGAAATACTTCCTAACATCCCTGTGATTCATCTGTGTCTTCAACTTCCAACTGTGTCCCCTTGTTACTGTGTCCAATCTCTGGAACATCCTGTCTTTGTCCACCTTGTCAATTCCTCTCAGTATTTTGTATGTCGTTATCAAGTCCCCCCTATCTCTCCTGTCCTCCAGTGTCGTCAGGTTGATTTCCCTTAACCTCTGTGTGTGTGTACTCACCTAGTTGTACTCACCTAGTTGAGGTTGCGGGGGTCGAGTCCGAGCTCCTGGCCCCGCCTCTTCACTGATCGCTACTAGGTCACTCTCCCTGAACCGTGAGCTTTATCATACCTCTGCTTAAAGCTATGTATGGATCCTGCCTCCACTACATCGCTTCCCAAACTATTCCACTTGCTGACTACTCTGTGGCTGAAGAAATACTTCCTAACATCCCTGTGATTCATCTGTGTCTTCAACTTCCAACTGTGTCCCCTTGTTACTGTGTCCAATCTCTGCAACATCCTGTCTTTGTCCACCTTGTCAATTCCTCTCAGTATTTTGTATGTCGTTATCATGTCCCCCCTATCTCTCTTGTCCTCCAGTGTCGTCAGGTTGATTTCCTTTAACCTCTCCTCGTAGGACATACCTCTTAGCTCTGGGACTAGTCTTGTTGCAAACCTTTGCACTTTCTCTAGTTTCTTTACGTGCTTTGCTAGGTGTGGGTTCCAAACTGGTGCCGCATACTCCAATATGGGCCTAACGTACACGGTGTACAGGGTCCTGAACGATTCCTTATTAAGATGTCGGAATGCTGTTCTGAGGTTTGCTAGGCGCCCATATACTGCAGCAGTTATTTGGTTGATGTGCGCTTCAGGAGATGTGACTGGTGTTATACTCACCCCAAGATCTTTTTCCTTGAGTGAGGTTTGTAGTCTCTGGCCCCCTAGACTGTACTCCGTCTGCGGTCTTCTTTGCCCTTCCCCAATCTTCATGACTTTGCACTTGGTGGGATTGAACTCCAGGAGCCAATTGCTGGACCAGGTCTGCAGCCTGTCCAGATCCCTTTGTAATTCTGCCTGGTCTTCGATCGAGTGAATTCTTCTCATCAACTTCACGTCATCTGCAAACAGGGACACCTCAGAGTCTATTCCTTCCGTCACGTCGTTCACAAATACCAGAAACAGCACTGGTCCTAGGACTGACCCCTGTGGGACCCCGCTGGTCACAGGTGCCCACTCTGACACCTCGCCACGTACCATGACTCGCTGCTGTCTTCCTGACAAGTATTCCCTGATCCATTGTAGTGCCTTCCCTGTTATCCCTGCTTGGTCCTCCAGTTTTTGCACCAATGTCTTGTGTGGAACTGTGTCAAACGCCTTCTTGCAGTCCAAGAATATGCAATCCACCCACCCCTCTCTCTATTGTCTTACTGCTGTCACCATGTCATAGAACTCCAGTAGGTTTGTGGCACAGGATTTCCCGTCCCTGAAACCATTTTGGCTGCTGTTAAGATCATTCCTATCTAGGTGTTCCACCACTCTTCTCCTGATAATCTTCTCCATGATTTTGCATACTATACATGTCAGTGACACTGGTCTGTAGTTTAATGCTTCATGTCTGTCTCCTTTTTTAAAGATTGGGACTACATTTGCTGTCTTCCATGCCTCAGGCAATCTCCCTGTTTCGATAGATATATTGAATATTGTTGTTAGGGGTACACATAGCGCCTCTGCTCCCTCTCTCAATACCCATGGGGAGATGTTATCTGGCCCCATTGCCTTTGAGGTATCTAGCTCACTCAGAAGCCTCTTCACTTCTTCCTCGGTTGTGTGCACTGTGTCCAGCACATGGTGGTGTGCCCCACCTCTCCGTCTTTCTGGAGCCCCTTCTGTCTCCTCTGTGAACACTTCTTTGAATCTCTTGTTGAGTTCCTCACACTTCACGGTCATTTCTTGTTGTCTCTCCTCCTTCCTTCCTTAGCCTGATTACCTGGTCCTTGACTGTTGTTTTCCTCCTGATGTGGCTGTACAACAGTTTCGGGTCAGATTTGGCTTTCGCTGCTATGTCATTTTCATATTGTCTTTGGGCCTCCCTTCTTATCTGTGCATATTCGTTTCTGGCTCTACGACTGCTCTCCTTATTCTCCTGGGTCCTTTGCCTTCTATATTTCTTCCATTTCCTAGCACACTTGGTTTTTGCCTCCCTGCACCTTTGGGTAAACCATGGGCTCATCCTGGCTTTTTCATTATTCCTGTTACCCTTGGGTACAAACCTCTCCTCAGCCTCCTTGCATTTTGTTGCTACATATTCCATCATCTCATTAACTGGCTTCCCTGCCAGTTCTCTGTCCCACTGAACCCCGTTCAGGAAGTTCCTCATTCCTGTGTAGTCCCCTTTCTTGTAGTTTGGCTTCATTCGTCCTGGCCTTCCTGCTTCTCCCTCCACTTGTAGCTCTGCTGTGTATTCGAAACTTAAAACCACATGGTCACTGGCCCCAAGGGGTCTTTCATATGTGATGTCCTCGATATCTGCACTACTCAAGGTGAATACTAAGTCCAGCCTTGCTGGTTCATCCTCTCCTCTCTCTCTTGTAGTGTCCTTTACGTGTTGGTACATGAAGTTTTCCAGTACCACCTCCATCATCTTAGCCCTCCATGTATCTTGGCCCCCATGCGGATCCAAGTTCTCCCAATCGATCTCCTTGTGGTTAAAGTCACCCATGATCAGGAGCTTTGCCCTGCATGCATGAGCTCTTCTGGCCACTGTAGCCAGTGTTTCAACCATCGCTCCATTGTTCTCGTCGTACTCTTGCCTTGGCCTCCTGCTGTTCTGTGGTGGGTTATACATCACTGCTATTACCACCTGTGTGTGTGTGTGTGTGTGTGTGTGTGTGTGTGTGTGTGTGTGTGTGTGTGTGTGTGTGTGTGTGTGTGTATGTAGTGGGGGTAGAAAAGACTCGAATTTTTGGCTGCAGGGATCGAGTGTCAACTCCTGTACCTGCCTCTTAACTTACTACTTGCCGAATTTATTCCCTTCTAACCTTATAGGACATCTCATATCATTTATTAAATCTTTAAATGCGGCCTATCACAAGTACCACTTCATTTCACCTCGTCAAGTTGAAGCAACACTTCGTGGCAACTGTGTGTCGTCTTGCCCTGTTTCCAGCCTCTCAAACATTCTATACCCCAGCAGGTCCTCAGAATATTTTGTAAATCTTTATGTCTCCCTGTTTCTTTCATAATGTCGTGAGGTTCAGTTCCTTTAGACTGTTTTCATAACTGGTTACCCTTAACTCTAGGACTAGAATTGTTTTATACCTCTGCACTCTCTCCACCTTCTTAATATGCTGATCAGGTGAGAGCTCCAAGTTGGTGCTGAATACTCCAGGAGAGGGCTTGACATATGCTGCACAAAGGGTCATGAATGACTCTGTGTTGAGATTCCTGAAAGCTTTTCTTAGATTTGCTAAACGAGCATTTGGTACAGAGGCTATATTGCTGATGTGTTCCTCTGACGCTATTCTTGGCACTATGTTCGCTACTAGGTTCTTCTCTGTGAGCTTGGATTACATCCTCTCTACACCGAGACAGTACTCAGTTTCCGGTCTTCTTGTTCCTTTCCCAGTTTTCATAACAATACATTTCCTGCAGCTCAGTTCAAGTAGCCACTTGTGTGACCAACCTCGCAGTTTGTCTAACCAGTTAGTAGCCTTTCCTTGTCCTCATCTGTTTTTATTCCCTTCATTAATTTGTCCTCATTAATGGGCGGGTGCACGTGTGTTTGCGCGGCAGCAGGTTTCCAGACACAATAGCAAAATATAAAGCAATGAAGTCGTCGAGGTATGATAATAATAATAGGTTTTCAACCAAATTGCATGTGCCTAAATCTCCCCTAGGACGTCCTGGAGCAGATAGTGTGTGTCCAACCGATGTTTAGGTAAAGACCAGCAAAAACCCCAAGGTTGGTGGCTACCTGTCCCACCACCCACCTGGTCCACCAGACCACACAAGCGGTGTGTGTGTACTCACCTAGTTGTGGTTGCACGGGTCGATTCACAGCTCCTGGCCCGTGTGTGTGTGTGTATGTGTGTGTGTGTGTGTGTGTGTGTGTGTGTGTGTGTGTGTGAGTTTTTCTCTCATTATCCCTGATTTTCTTGAATTACGTGGCAAGATTCCCGTCGGCAGTAGGCAGAGGGTCAGAATGGTTAAGTATAAGGGACTCTGAGTCCACCGAAGGAATCGAGTTCCTTTTGTCGTGCTGATCTCTACTTGTTTGAGATGAGAGATAACTCCTTATTTAACTGCTCCCCGTGTATAGGCCCGTCCTCTGTTTCCAGTTAGATCTATTTGAGATGATAAATCCCACTGTGTGGGAGAAACGTTGTCAGTATTGGATCTCATTATACTGCATATATATGATGAAGAATTAGACACATATGCAACATCTGGGTATCATTATTTATAGACATTTCGGCATCCAGTAGCTTTATCAGTACAATACAAGGACTTAATGCGAAGACTGTAGAACAAAATGCAAGATAATCAGTCCCTCAGCCTGGGAGTTGGTAAGAAAAACCGTAGTCTTGAAGAATCTGAAGCACAGGCAGAAGGATTGGCTCTTACATACTGGCGTCAGATGAGGGACGTGCAGCAGATGAAGACATTATCACTGGTATGAGGGATTTCCCAATGGAAATACGTCATACCCATGGGATGGGAAAGGAACAAGCAAGAAGGTTGTGGAGATGTCCTCTGTACCAACGTTTGTAAAAAAAATTAAATATTTTTTGCAAGCAATCTTTTTGTAGGTGGGATGGCCCAGTGGAGAGTGCTTTGGCATGTCTCCAGACTGATCATCGGATCGAGGCCCCCCAAAAAATGCTTAGAATTTTTACAAGCGCTAATTACGCTGAATAGCGCATAGATGAAAAACGAGTACAAAAGCTAGTCACACCACCTGGGTTGTTCGCTGTGTTGCTGGCTGTGAAAACATCGAAGGATCATAGTTTGTGATGAGTTCAGTTTCCACAGCTGTAACAGGTTATAGAGTTGGAAGCAATCATTTTAGGTAGAATGGCCGAGTGGAGAGTACTGTGTACCGTCGCCAAAGATATTATTTGTTCGAGGCACCCGTATATCATCTATTCCTATAAGAACAGCAAACTCTTAGCATGGGACTATACCTGTATGTCGACTCTGCCTGGCAGTTTCATTCGTACAAGCATTCAGCATCAGCAGGTGCTACCTATCACAGGGAAGAGTACAAGCACAAGAAACAGAGGGACTTAGGCCATCAGTACCAAATTGATCCAGCAGGATCGATGACCCTGGAACAATAGGCAAAACGAACGACAAAGTTCCTCGAGGAACTTGGTTCCGGCTCATTGGCACCATGAAAGACCTTTGCGCAGCCGCTTCCATGATCCAGTGCTCCACTATGGTCACGGAGAGGGTATGTGGCTGCTGCATTCCTAGCTGGAATCCAGCTTCGGAGGAGCTGGATGTGATACATATTCTCATTTGATATGTTGTCCTTTTGTATATATCTTGCTGCATGCAGCAGGATGAGAGGAAATTACTTTGAACGCAAGCCTGGTGCTCCAGGGTATGGGATAAGTACTGTGTATTTTGAGGCAGAGATCACTGGTTGAAGTTCTGCTCTAGTCTGAGATTAGGAGTCTGTGCCTGCACTCTGAAGGAGAGGTGGGGACATCGCAATTTGCAGGAGCATCTGAGCTGTAATATCGGTGCACCTCTGGCAAGAAAGTGATGGAATGGGTGATAGTGAAAGTGTTTCATCGTTTTTGGGTCACACTACCTAGGTGGTAGAGGGCAGGTGTGTTTATATATTTTATTATTTTTTTATTAACACATCGGCCGTCTCCCACCAAGGCAAGGCGGCCCGAAAAATAAAAACTCATCATTCACTCCATCATTGTCTTGCCAGAGGTGCGCTTACACTATCGTGTACGCGCACCTCTCTCTCTCTCTCTCTCTCTCTCTCTCTCTCTCTCTCTCTCTCTCTCTCTCTCTCTCTCTCTCTCTCTCTCTCTCTCTCTCTCTTCTCTCTCTCTCTCTCTCTTCTCTCTCTCTCTCTCTCTCTCTCTCTCTCTCTCTCTCTCTCTCTCTCTCTCTCTCTCCTCTCTCTCTCTCTCTCTCTCTCTCTCTCTCTCTCTCTCTCTCTATATATATATATATATACATATATATATATATATATATATATATATACATATATATATATATATATACATATATATATATATATACATATATATATATATATATATAGATACATATATATATGTCGTGCCGAATAGGCAGAAATTGCGATCTTGGTTTAAATAGCAACGCTCATCTTGCCATATAGGACAAGCAAAAATTTGTGTATACAATAATTTCACCAAAATCATTATGAACCTAATGAAAAAAATATATTTCACTGTGTTTGTTTAGTATTAAATTATTGTAAACAAATCTAAAATATATTTAGTTGGGTTAGGCTAAAATAAATTGTTCTTGTTATAATAAGGTTAGGTAAGTTTTCTAAGATTCTTTTGGAGCAAAATTAAAAATTTTTACATTAACATTAATAAAAAAAATATAAATTTAAACGTATAAGAGAAAATTTTAGAAAGAACTTAATTTTAAATGAGTTCTTGCTAATTGACCAGTTTTACATATTCGGCACGACATATATATATATATATATATATATATATATATATATATATATATATATATATATATATATATATATATATATATATATATATATATATATATATATATACATACATTTATATATATATACATACATATATATATATACATATATATATATATATATATATATATATATATATATATATATATATATATATATATATATATATATATATATATATATATATATAAGATAGTGACAGGAGTCATGTTGCTGGGTGGTGGTCACTGGGAACTTCGAAATTTAAATATGAACTCAATTTTCCGGAAGTGTGAACCTTTTCAGCCAAGAAGGTCTGGGAAAATACGTCGTTAAATATAATCCTCATTCGTAACTTTCAATGTGTACCTCTCAATGGGGTAACCTTGGTCTGTGTGCACCTGTGTGCGTAGCTGTCTGTGTGAGCCTTTGAATATGTGCATCTTCGATTGTGTGCACCTTTTACTGTTGCGGGGGTTAAGTCTTGGCTTCTGTCCCCTCCTCTTAACCTTTATCCATACGTATTGCTACTTCCTGGTCTTTTAAATCCGATTACATACCTGTTTAATTCAGTGTATGAAGTACTGTATGTTTGTGCTACTTTCACATCCAGTTCTTTCTGCTTTTCTCCTTAAATAAAAAAATCACTTTCGAATATCCTGTTTCTAATCTGAATTTTAACCTCCATCTATTTACCTCTGTACCTACTCCTCGCTTTGAAAAAAAAAAAGTCATCCATTATCTCTCACATTCTTAAAATATTTTATACATCATAATCATGGCCTCTTTTCCTCTCTTCTAGGATATTCAAATTCACTTCTTTTAGTCTGTCTTCAAATTCTTCTTCTTTTAATCCTGGTACTTGTCTCCTTGGAAACCTTTGGCACCATTACTAGCTTAAGAACATGATGAATCACGAAGTGCAGTGGTCTCTAGCCTATTATTATGAATGGGCCAATTTGAAAAGCCAAATTTAAAGGAGGGCCACGTTTTGTAATTTTTAGGAATAATAGCAATAATATTTTTTAACTGTTGACATTGTGCAATGCGGAACCTACATAAAAGTGAAGTTAAAATAAGGGGCCACATGTGGCCCTCGGCCTGCAAGTTGGGGACCCGTGACGTAGTGGATTCATCCTGGTGCAACATATCTCAAGCTGGGACTGATATGTTTGTTGTATAGCATCTTTGCTGAGATTCCTGAAGTTTTCTCGAAGATTAGCTAGCCCGTGTATGCACCTTTGATTGTGTTTACCTATGATAGTTTATCTGGATATGTGTTCCTATGTATGCACCACTGTGCGTGCATCTTTGTACACCTTTAGTTGTGCATTAAGAGCGGCTAGTTGATTATGCACCCGATGATCATCCTGTGAGCAGTTGTGCAAAAAAGGCAGAATTACAAGGGTCACAACAGATCTCTACCAGACCACACTGGGCAGAGCTGCATAACAAAAATATGTATTGCAGTCTTTTGTATATTACAGTTCCTTCGTAGAGCCAATGACCGCAATACAATATGAAATTACAGTCTTAAAAACATTTAAGTATCTTATTGTCAGTGAAACATTTGTCATTACTATTGTTACTTTCTCCATAAATGTTTAACTAGATACATTTCATTATGATGGATTCTTCATCTGCTAGTTCTTGTCTGTGTTGTTTGCCCTTCTTCACTCTCGTTTGCTAGTTCTTTCCTGACAATATTTTTGTAAACAACAACAGCAATAATAATAATAATAATAATAATAATAATAATAATAATAATAATAATAATAATACAGTAAGGTATCATAACATCATACCTGATACCTTATGGTAGTAAGTTGTTAGACATCAGCCGCCCAGGGAGGTACTACCATCCTGCCAAATGCGTGTGAAACGAAAACCTGTAATTGTTTTACACAATGGTGGGATTGCTGGTGTCTTTTTCTTTCTGTCTCATAAACACGCAAGAAAAGAATTACGTATTGCTACTTCTACTTACACTTAGGCACAATACATATACATGTACACGTATATGTATACAAATATAAATTAGTAAATGTACACGTATATGTATACAAACATAAATTAGTAAAAATAGGAAGAAGAAAAACTTTATGAAGCTGGAATGTTTGAATGTGCGCAGATATAGTGCAGATGATAAAGAAGAGATGATTGCCAATGTTATAAACGAAAAGAAGTTGGATGTCCTAGCTCTAAGCGAAACAGAGCTGAAGGGGGTAGGGGAGTTTCAGTGAGGAGAAATAATTAGGATTAAGAAAGGAGTATCTGAGAGAGTTAGAGCTAAGGAAGGGGAAGTAATAATGATGAAAGATCAGTTATGGAATGAGAAGAGGGAATATAAATGTATAAATTCAAGGATTAAGTGGATTAAAATAACGGTCGGATGCAAAAAAAAAAAATGTGTTATTAGAAGAGACGAGTGTAGAGGAGAGGGAGAGAGATTTTGGGAGATGTTAAGCTAGTGTTTAGGAACCTTTGAACTAAGTGAGAGAGTAATTGTGGTAAGGGACATGCTAAAGTGGGAGAAATGGTTATAGAGGGTGTGGTAGGTAAGTTTGGGGTGCCGGGTGTAAATAATAATGGGGGTCTTTGATTGAACTTCGTATAATAAAGGGTCTGGTAATAAATAATACATATTTTAAGAAAAAAAAAGGATAAATAAGTATACAAGATAAGATACAGGGAGTAATGACAGTGGTTTGTTGATAGATAAAAGACTGATGGGTAGACTTCAGGATGTGCATTTTTATAGAGGGGACACAGATACAGCAAATCATTATTTAGTTGTAGCTACAGTGAGATTAAAAGGTAGATGGGATGCAAGGAGAATGAAATCAGCAAAAGAGAGGTGAAGGTTTATAAAAAAAAAGGAGGAGGCAGTTAGGGCAAGATATAAACAACTATTGGAAGAAAGATGGGTTAGTGAGATATAGATTGAAGAGGTATGGCAGATTTAAGAATGTAGTCTTCAGCAGTGTTATGGCAGGAAAGTGACTGCGGAAGAGAAGAAGAGAGATTAGTTAAATGATGAGTTAAGGTGAATAGTAGGAGAAAAAATTTAGAATATGAGAGGATTTTACAAAGTAGAAGTGATACAAGGAGGGAGAAGCATGTGGAGAGGTTAAGAGAGTGGTAAAGGAATGTAAAAGAAAAGCAAATGAGAGTGGGTGAAATGCTATCAATAAATTCTGTTGAGAATAAGAGAAAGTTTTGGAGTAAGATTAATAAGTTGAGAAAGTCTAGGGGACGAATAAATTTGACAGTTAAAAATAGGAGAGGAGAGTTATTAGATTGAGCGTCAGAGGTATCGGGAAGATGGAGGGAATAGTTTGAGGAACTCTTAAATGTATATGAAGATAAGGAAGCTATGATTTCCTGCACTGGGCAGGGAGGTAAAACATCTTGTAGGAGTGAGGAAAAGCCAGTTGCGAGTGTTGGAAAGGTGCATCAGGTAGTGGGTAGAATGAAAGAGGGTAAAGCAGCTGGGAATGGTGGGATAAAGACAGAAATGTTAAAAGCAGGTTGGGAAAAAGTTTTGGAGTGGTTGGTGCTTTTATTTAATAAATGTATGGAAGAGGGGTAAGGTATCAAGAGATTGGCAAAGAGCATGTATTGTTCCTTTCTGTAAAGGCAAAAGGGACAAGAGTGTAAAAATTATAGGTGAATATGCCTGTTGAGTATACCTGATAAAGTGTATGGTAGAGTTATTATTGAAAGAATTAAGTGTAAGACGCACAGCAGGATCACAGACGAACATGGAGGCTTTAGATGGGTAGGGGGTGTGTAGACCAAGCGTTCAGAGTGAAACAATAGGTGAACAGTATTTAGGCAAAGGTAAAGAGGTTTTTGTTGCATTTATTGATTTTTAAAAGGCGTATAATAAGGTGGATATGGTGGCAATGTGGTAGATGTTGCAAATGTATGGAATAGAAGGTAGGTTACTGAAAGCAGAGAGTATTTACGAGGATAGTGAGTCTCATGTTAGAGTTTGTAGGAAAGAGGGAGACTATTTCCCAGTAAAAGTAGGCCTTAGACAAGGATGCGTGATGTCACTATAATTGTTCAATATAGTATATATAGATGGGGTTGTAAGAGAAGTGAATGCTCGGGTGTTGGCAAGAGGTGTGGGATTAAAAGATAAAGAATCTAACACAAAGTGGGAGTTGTCACACTTGCTCTTTGCTGATGACACTGTGTTTTTGGGAGATTCTGAAGAGAAGTTCCAGAGGTTGGTGGATGAGTTTAGTAGGATATGTAAAAGAAGAAAATTAAAAGTGAACATAGGAAAGAGTAAGATGATGATAATAACAAAAAAAAAATAGGCAATAAAAGATTGGATATCAGATTGGAGGGAGGGAGTATGAAAGAAGTAAATGTATTCAGATATTTGGGAGTGGACTTGTCTATGAAAGACGAGGTGAGTCACAGAACTGATGAAGGAAAAAAGGTGAGTGGTGCATTGAGGGGTCTAAAGAGACAAAATACATTATCCATGGAAGCAAAGATAGGAATGGGTGAGAGTATAGTTATTCCAGTGCTCTTTTATGAGTGTGATGCATGGGTGGTGACTGTTGCAACAATGAGAAGGCTGGAGGAAGTGGAAATGTCATGTCAGAGGGCAATATGTGGTATGACTATAATGCAGAGAATCCGTAGTTTGGAAATTAAGATGAGGTGCGGAGTAACTAAAAACATTATCAAGAGGTTTGAGGAGGGGTTGTTTAGGTTTTTCAGACATTTAGAGAAGAGGGAACGAAACAGAATGATTTGGGGAGGGTATAAATCTGTAGTGGAAGGTAGGCAGGGTAAGGGTGAGCCTTGGAAAGGTTAAAGGGAGGGGGTAAAGGAGGTTTTGTGTGCAAGGGGCTTGAACTTACAGCAAACATGCGTGAGCTTCTCAGATAGGAACGAGTGGAGTCAGATGGTTTTTATGAGTTGACGTGTTGGTGAAGTGTGAGCAAGGTAACATTTATGAAGAGATTCAGGGAAACCTGCAAGCCGGACTTGAGTCCTGAAGGTGGGAAGTGCAGTGCATGTGCTCTGAATGAGGGGTGGTGATATGTTGCAACTTTTTAACTGTAGTGTAGGCCTGCCACTGGCAAGACAGTGATGGAGTGAATGGGGATGAAAGTGTTTCTTCTTTTCGGGTCACCTTGCCTTGGTGGGCAACGACCTGTATGTTAATAATAATAATAATAATAAATAATAATAATAATAATAATAATAATAATAATAATAATAATAATAATAATAATAATATGAGGAATATAAGTGCTGGACAGGATATAGGTCAATGCTAAACAAACTACAGCTCAGGG
This sequence comes from Cherax quadricarinatus, assembly GCF_038502225.1. Taxonomy (NCBI): domain Eukaryota; kingdom Metazoa; phylum Arthropoda; class Malacostraca; order Decapoda; family Parastacidae; genus Cherax; species Cherax quadricarinatus. Next base: position 7,293,608 of record NC_091381.1, on the reverse strand, counting down.
CATCACAGTCTGAAGGAGCCTCTCAAAATTTCAGAATTTGTTTTTTATATGCTTATGCCTAAATCCGGCTCTGTATTCATACCTGATACACTTCTTATATTATTATTATTATAATCATGGGGGAGCGCTAAACCCGTAGGATTATACAGCTCCTATAGGGGGGGATGGAAGGCATTCAGGCTCAATCCAGTGAAATGGAGCACAGATCCAATTCCCTAGATCAAGAGCCCCTTACCAGCGTCAAAGAACCTCCCTTGAGGGGTACACTTCTACAATAATCATCAATAATTACATATTTTAATAAAACTTAATAAATGACTTAACAAGTTAGATCTATTACCTTTTGTGAACAAAGTTCGTGAACTTTTCGTTTTAAAAGCAAAAAAAAAAAAAATGTAAACTAACTTTTTAAGGTTCGCAAATTACATTTCATTGTCTAGTAGTTAGAAGTTTACAACAGAATTTTACTCCTGGAAAGAGTTTTACTCCTGGTATAGAATTTGCCGTGTTATTTTCCTTTTAATAAATACCTTTAAACTGAATAACTAACTGGATATTTAAAAATTTCTAATGAAGTAACCCTCTGCCACTCCCTCACGGGATTGTTGTGGGTCTTGGCAGCATTCTTGCCCAGTTCACTTCTTATATACAGCCTTATTCTCTGCTAACACTGGCCAAGTAAAGGGACACAAGTGCAACTCATGCAACGTTTTTATTGCGGCAGCGTTTCGCTTGACAATGCTCCTGGAGAGCGAATCGTTGCCACAATAAAATGTATTAGTTGCACTTGTGTCTTTTTACCTAATATATAGTCGGTAATTCTACCAACATTATTACACCTGCCAAGTACAAGACTGGTATACAGTACAAGAATGGTATACAGTACAAGAATGGTATACAGTACAAGAATGGTATACAGTACAAGAATGGTATACAGTACAAGAATGGTATACAGTACAAGAATGGTATACAGTACAAGAATGGTATACAGTACAAGAATGGTATACAGTACAAGAATGGTATACAGTACAAGAATGGTATACAGTACAAGAATGGTATACAGTACAAGAATGGTATACAGTACAAGAATGGTATACAGTACAAGAATGGTATACAGTACAAGAATGGTATATAGTACAAGAATGGTATACAGTACAAGAATGGTATACAGTACAAGAATGGTATACAGTACAAGAATGGTATACAGTACAAGACTGGTATACAGTACAAGAATGGTATACAGTACAAGAATGGTATACAGTACAAGAATGGTATACAGTACAAGAATGGTATACAGTACAAGAATAGTATATAGTACAAGAATGGTATACAGTACAAGAATGGTATACAGTACAAGAATGGTATACAGTACAAGAATGGTATACAGTACAAGAATGGTATACAGTACAAGAATGGTATACAGTACAAGAATGGTATACAGTACAAGAATGGTATACAGTACAAGAATAGTATATAGTACAAGAATGGTATACAGTACAAGAATGGTATACAGTACAAGAATGGTATACAGTACAAGAATGGTATACAGTACAAGAATGGTATATAGTACAAGAATAGTATACAGTACAAGAATGGTATACAGTACAAGAATGGTATACAGTACAAGAATGGTATACAGTACAAGAATAGTATACAGTACAAGAATGGTATACAGTACAAGAATGGTATACAGTACAAGAATGGTATATAGTACAAGAATAGTATACAGTGTAATAATGGTATATTGTACCGACAGGATGAAGAATTAGACACATGTGAAACGTCTGGCTATCTTCATTGTAGACATTTCGCCATCTTTATTAATACAAATTCAAGGACATAATGGGAAGACTGTAGAAAAATATACAAAGTAGGTCCTCCATAGCTTCCCATAGCTTAAGGCGTCACTACGTCTAGCCCAGCCATGCACGAATATGTGCTGCCATCATCACGGCAGATAACTCACGCATCTTTATTATTTAGTGAGGTGTGATAGATGCATGGTGAGCGTAGATGGTCTTGCACTATGGTTGTAAGGCCATATTGTCGTGTCCTCACTCCAGGATCTCTTATAAGTGTAGGTGGTCCCTGTGAACAAGAGTGTAAGGGCCAGATTGTCGTGTTCTCAAGATCTCTTACGAATGCAGGTGCTCCCTGTGACCGGTGGTGGAGGGGCGAGATTGACGAATTTTCACCCCACGACCAACGAGGAAAAATAAAGGCAGAAAGTGAAACAAGGATTGTAAACAAACTCTGATGCGAATTTTCCGGTTGGTTCAGTTGCAATGATGCCATCAGGAGACACTGAATATTCTAGGTATGTCTTTTTATACTTCTCGAGCGAACTTACGTATTAACACATAAATTAGCCTTTAATAAGGTAAAAATATTTTTAAAGTAGTCACAGTTTTATATTAACAGTGATCACTGAATATTACTCGTCTCCAAGATGGCAACACCACCAGGCGCACGAACAACTGAGCATCAAAAGAGGGATTAAAGTGGGATTAAAACCTCCGGCAGCTTACCCTGACCCACCGTCCATTGACCGTCTTGCCAAACTGTGTCTGCTCGTCCGCTCTTGAAGAATACGCAGGCTACCGGAGAATAGAGAAGCCGGGACGAATTTTTGCAGCCATCGGAACGAAACACGAGTGAAAAACCGGCATTGTATGGCAACACAAAACATCAGTACATCGTCACTATTGGTCTACCAACCAGGTACAAACTGCTCTACAGCCCCATCCTCAAACTTAAACAACGAGCGTGAGAATATGAGCGTTTTAATGCAGGGGTTCACAGCCGTTGGTATTCTTCCCACCAGTGGTACACAGTAGTGGTAGCAGTAGTCGAGGGACCACGGATTATCCGTCTGTGCTCTTCTGGGGTGTAGGAAGCTTCCCTGGACACTTGATACTTTTCCTAAGTAATGAAATCAAGTATTTCTTGGTTAAAAATAAATTAATTCTACCAGGTTTGTTCGATATTATTGCATGACTCTCAAATCTAATATTCATGGCAGACGTTTTTGCGTGAAAAAATTACCTGATTTTGCAGAAACAACTTTTGCCAGAACCAGTTACCTTTAGTTGGTTCAACGACAAAGTGCTTTGAAAAAAGCCCTAAACAAAATCTAGGAAATCGTTGATCTCTACATTCCCAAAGAAATCCTTTGATTTTAGTTAAAATTAAAAACGTAAAAGAATTACTACATATTTGTATGGTGAAGTATAATGACTTTACGCATCAGTATCCCTTGGTTGCAAGGAAGTAAGAAGGCACATATGCAAGACTAATATTGCATGTGTCTTAACTCTTCATCTTGTCGGTAATGTATATCATTTATATGATACTTGTCTGACACAGCAACACCATAGTATCTTGCTACACTTGTCTGACACAGCAACACCATAGTATCTTGGTGCACTTGTCTGACACAGCAACACCATAGTATCTTGGTACACTTGTCTGACACAGCAACACCATAGTATCTTGGTACACTTGTCTGACACAGCAACACCAGAGTATCTTGCTACACTTGTCTGACACAGCAACACCATAGTATCTTGGTGCACTTGTCTGACACAGCAACACCATAGTATCTTGCTACACTTGTCTGACACAGCAACACCATAGTATCTTGCTACACTTGTCTGACACAGCAACACCATAGTATCTTGGTACACTTGTCTGACACAGCAACACCAGAGTATCTTGGTACACTTGTCTGACACAGCAACACCATAGTATCTTGGTGCACTTGTCTGACACAGCAACACCATAGTATCTTGGTACACTTGTCTGACACAGCAACACCATAGTATCTTGGTACACTTGTCTGACACAGCAACACCATAGTATCTTGGTACACTTGTCTGACACAGCAACACCATAGTATCTTGCTACACTTGTCTGACACAGCAACACCATAGTATCTTGGTGCACTTGTCTGACACAACAACACCATAGTATCTTGGTACACTTGTCTGACACAGCAACACCATAGTATCTTGGTACACTTGTCTGACACAGCAACACCATAGTATCTTGGTGCACTTGTCTGACACAGCAACACCATAGTATCTTGGTACACTTGTCTGACACAGCAACACCATAGTATCTTGCTACACTTGTCTGACACAGCAACACCATAGTATCTTGGTACACTTGTCTGACATAGCAACACCATAGTATCTTGCTACACTTGTCTGACACAGCAACACCATAGTATCTTGGTGGCACAGCAACACATAGTATCTTGTCTGGCACAGCAACACCATAGTATCTTGGTACACTTGTCTGACACAGCAACACCATAGTATCTTGGTACACTTGTCTGACACAGCAACACCATAGTATCTTGGTACACTTGTCTGACACAGCAACACCATAGTATCTTGGTACACTTGTCTGACACAGCAACACCATAGTATCTTGGTACACTTGTCTGGCACAGCAACGCCACAGTATCTTGGTACACTTGTCTGGCACAGCAACACCATAGTATCTTGGTACACTTGTCTGACACAGCAACACCATAGTATCTTGCTACACTTGTCTGACACAGCAACACCATAGTATCTTGCTACACTTGTCTGAAACAGCAGCACCATAGTATCTTGGTACACTTGTCTGACACAGCAACACCATAGTATCTTGGTACACTTGTCTGACACAGCAACACCATAGTATCTTGGTACACTTGTCTGACACAGCAACGCCACAATATCTTGGTACACTTGTCTGGCACAGCAACACCATAGTATCTTGGTACACTTGTCTGACACAGCAACACCATAGTATCTTGCTACACTTGTCTGACACAGCAACACCATAGTATCTTGCTACACTTGTCTGACACAGCAACACCATAGTATCTTGGTACACTTGTCTGACACAGCAACACCATAGTATCTTGGTACACTTGTCTGACACAGCAACACCAGAGTATCTTGGTGCACTTGTCTGACACAGCAACACCATAGTATCTTGGTACACTTGTCTGACACAGCAACACCATAGTATCTTGGTACACTTGTCTGACACAGCAACACCATAGTATCTTGGTACACTTGTCTGACACAGCAACACCATAGTATCTTGCTACACTTGTCTGACACAGCAACACCATAGTATCTTGCTACACTTGTCTGACACAGCAACACCATAGTATCTTGGTGCACTTGTCTGACACAGCAACACCATAGTATCTTGGTACACTTGTCTGGCACAGCAACACCATAGTATCTTGCTACACTTGTCTGACACAGCAACACCATAGTATCTTGGTACACTTGTCTGACATAGCAACACCATAGTATCTTGGTACACTTGTCTGGCACAGCAACACCATAGTATCTTGGTACACTTGTCTGACACAGCAACACCATAGTATCTTGGTACACTTGTCTGACACAGCAACACCATAGTATCTTGGTACACTTGTCTGACACAGCAACACCATAGTATCTTGCTACACTTGTCTGACACAGCAACACCATAGTATCTTGGTACACTTGTCTGACACAGCAACACCATAGTATCACGGTGCAATGAACGCCTTCAGCAACTCTGTAGCTAACTACTTCTCAACATTACCTATTTCACTAATAGCTCCAGCAATTCTGTAATCATATCAGACGCAGAAGCAGCCTATCTATTTGATATCTTCATTTCACTAGAGCATCTTGTTGACTGAAGAAGCCTACTGTTGCATATGTAACTTACTCATCAACTGTTGCACATGTGTCTTACTCATCAACTTGTCGGTATTTTTTATCATTTTCAAAATAAAAATTCATAGTGTTGCAAATGTGTCTGTCAGGTGATCATTCCCTGCATGACCCGTGACACCAATAGTCACAGCATTAACACTTTCATGGGAATAATTACAGCAATTTTGTCGTCTGACATTCATCTCTAATTAAAGTATGTATAATTGAGGTAGGAAATATAATTGATGAATAAAATATAATTGACGCAGAAGCAATTACATATTTAATTAGTTTCAATTGTAGAGATAATAGGTGGTTAGGGGAAGGGAAAGGAATGTGGAAAATTGATAATAGTTGGCATAATCGACACACTCAACTCTGGTAACCCTTCAAGTGAGTGGGAGGACGGGGGAACTCTGATGTTATATGAGGCTTCTTGATGTTAACGGGAACTAACCTTACGTTCTCAGATGAAACGTGATTTCTTTCCATTTTGCATGCTGTGTATAACCCGTATGGGTTTAACGCTTCACCATGAACTTAATAACAATAATAAGAACATAAACAACAGCATCAATAATAATAATAATAATAATAATAATAATAATAATAATAATAATAATAATAATAATAATAATAATAATAATAAACAGTTGTTATTTAGGTTGTTTTACTTTCTATTGTATTTTTGTGAATGTTTTGTCAATGTATTTTGTCTTTAAATAAAATATACAGTGGACCCTCAACCAACGGCATTAATTAATCCGTTCCAGCGGGCTTGCCGTTGGTCGAGTTAATTTTCACCATAAGAAATAATAGAAATAGAATTAATCCTTTCCTGACACCCCAAAGTCTGAAAAAAAAAATACATGAAACATACATTTCCTTATATGGAAAGGAATGGGACATGCAAAATGAACAATTAAATGCCACTTACCTTTATTGTGGAGCTGTTGTTGAGTGATGTGCCAGCAGCAGGGAAATTCAGAATTGTCTATTGCTTGGAAGGAGAATCCCCTTCCAGAAGGACTTCATTTCCATCGTAATTCTCACCCTTTTTAACACAGACTTGGCACTAGAAGCTTTCTTGAGGCCCATGGCGGCTTATTCAGCGGTTACAAGCACTAGGAATAGTGGAATTATCCAAAATATATGGGAGGCACACGCGAAAACTGACCGCAACAGCTTGTAAACAATGGCACACTGACTCTTGGAGCAGCTGGGCCTGCTCAGGCCACGCTCCGGGCACATCGACACGTTCCGGACAAACGTCGTTGGTTAAGTTTTTCGCCGTTGGTTAAGGCAATTTTTCCATGGCAAAAAGCACCGTTAGACGAAATTGCCGTTACTTAATGCCACCGTTAGTTGAGGGTCGACTGTACATTAAATATAGGGAGTGGTAGGAGAAAATTCTCAGCATCAGGGAGAACCTCGAGTTTTCCCCGAAGCAAGTTTATTCTTTTCTCTGAGGATGAGGGTCCCCAGGACAGTTCTGGAGGTGGTACCTCTCTATATAAGAACATAAGAACATAAGAACGAAGGAACACTGCAGAAGGCCTACTGGCCCATGCGAGGCAGGTCCAAGTCTCCTACCGGCTTAAGCCAATGCACCCAACCTAGTCAGGTCAGGTCACATTGACTTAAGGGAGGAACACGGCAACCGACCTGGTAGCACAAGCTATCAGGTCTAACTCACACCCACCCACATCTACTCATGTATTTATCCAACCTATTTTTAAAGCTACACAACGTTCTAGCCTCTATAACGGTACTTGGGAGTTTGTTCCACTCATCCACAACTCTATTACCAAACCAGTACTTTCCTATATCCTTCCTGAATCTGAATTTTTCCAACTTAAAACCATTGCTGCGAGTCCTGTCTAGGCTAGATATTTTCAGCACACTATTTACATCCCCTTTATTTATTCCTGTCTTCCATTTATACACCTCAATCATATCCCCCTTAATTCTACGTCTTTCTAGAGAGTGCAGTTTCAGGGCCCTTAGTCTATCCTCATAGGGAAGGTTTCTGATACATGGGATCAACTTTGTCATCCTCCTTTGTACATTTTCCAGGGAATTTATATCCATTCTGTAATACGGTGACCAAAACTGTGCAGCATAATCTAAATGAGGCCTAACCAAGGATGTATAGAGTTGAAGAACAACCTGAGGACTCCTATTATTTATGCTTCTTGATATGAAGCCAAGGATTCTATTAGCTTTATTGCGAACACTTATGCACTGTTGTCTTGGTTTCAGATTACTGCTAACCAGAACTCCTAAATCTTTTTCGCAATCCGTAATATTAAGATCTACATTATTTAGTTTATATGTGGCATGGTTATTGTCCTGTCCAACATTTAGAACTTTGCATTTGTCTATATTAAACTGCATCTGCCACTTCTCCGACCACTGCATCAGTCTATTCAAATCTTCCTGGAGTGCTCGAATGTCCTCGTCAGAATGAATTCGACGGCCTATTTTGGTGTCATCGGCAAACTTGCCGATGTCGCTCTTTATGCCCTCATCTATGTCGTTTATGTAGATTGTGAACAGCAAGGGGCCCAACACTGACCCCTGTGGAACACCGCTCGTGACACTTCCCCACTCTGATTTCTCCCCATTTATGCAAACTCTCTGCTGCCTATTTGTCAACCATGCCTCTATCAAGGAAAAAATTTCTCCTCCTATTCCATGTGCTTTATTTTTCCTCAACATATATATGCAAAACAATCACTATGAAAAAATAGAGAAATTTCAAGCGCTTTCGTAACTACTCACATTATCAAGAAACAAGGAGCATTGTTCCTTGATAATGTGAGTAGTCACGAAATTGCTTGGAATTTCTCTGTTCCTTCACGTGGTTGTTTTGCATGTTCTGAAATCACCTGTTTACTGTGATCTTATTGCATAAATAAATAAATAAATATATATATATATATATATATATATATATATATATATATATATATATATATATATATATATATATATCAATGAAACCCAGAAACAGTGGTTTTGAATCATTTACCAAACTGCGGCAGGCCGGGATTCGACCCCACGACACTTTGTCCCGCCTCAAGAGGCCACACAACGTACATGTCACCTTACCATCTGAGTCATCGATTCTACAAACATGTGCCTAGTGAACTAGGCTTGTTTTATATTGCGAGGACACTCGTGGCAGATGTATCGCTACGCTCATATTATTTGTAGGACCGATGGCTCAGATGGTAAGGTGACATGTACGTTCTGTGGCTTCTTGAGGAGGGACAGTGTGTCGTAGGGTCGAATCTTGCCTTGCAGCAGTTCGGTAAATTTTATATATATATATATATATATATATATATATATATATGTGTGTGTGTGTGTGTGTGTGTGTGTGTGTGTGTGTGTGTGTGTGTGTGTGTGTGTGTGTGTGTGTGTGTGTGTGTGTGTGTGTGTGTGTGTGTGTGTGTATGTAGTGCTGAATAGGTAAAACTGGTCAATTAGCAAGAACTCATTTAAAATAAATCCTTTCTAAGATTTTCTCTTATATGTTTAAAGACATATTTTTTTCATTTGCGTTAATGTAATAATTAATAATTTTGTACCAAAAGAACCTTAGAAAACTTTCCTAACCTTATTATAACAATCCCAATTTAATTTAGCCTAATTCAACTAAATAAATTTTAGATAAGTTTACAGTATCTCAATGATAAACAAACACAATGAAATATGTTTTTTCGTTAGGTTCAGAATGATCTTTGCGAAATTATTACATACACAAATTTTCGCTTGCCTTATTCGGTAAGAAGAGCTATGCAATTTAAGCCAAAATGGCAAGTTTTACCTATTCGGCACGACATTATATATATATATATATATATATATATATATATATATATATATATATATATATATATATATATATATATATATATATATATATATAGTGGACCCCCGCATAACGATCACCTCCGAATGCGACCAATTATGTAAGTATATTTATGTAAGTGCGTTTGTACGTGTATGTTTGGGGCTCTTAAATGGACTAATCTATTTCACAATATTCCTTATGGGAACAAATTCGGTCAGTACTGGCACCTGAACATACTTCTGGAGTGAAAAAATATCGTTAACCGGGGGTCCACTATATATATATATATATATGATGATGTGGAATGATGATGTAAAGAGAGTAGTAAGGGAGAAAAAGTTAGCATATGAGAAGTTTTTACAAAGTAGAAGTGATGAAAGGAGGGAAGAGTATATGGAGAAAAAGAGAGAGGTTAAGAGAGTGGTGAAGCAATGTAAAAAGAGAGCAAATGAGAGAGTGGGTGAGATGTTATCAACAAATTTTGTTGAAAATAAGAAAAAGTTTTGGAGTGAGATTAACAAGTTAAGAAAGCCTAGAGAACAAATGGATTTGTCAGTTAAAAATAGGAGAGGAGAGTTATTAAATGAAGAGTTAGAGGTATTGGGAAGATGGAGGGAATATTTTGAGGAATTGTTAAATGTTGATGAAGATAGGGAAGCTGTGATTTCGTGTATAGGGCAAGGAGGAACAACATCTTGTAGGAGTGAGGAAGAGTCAGTTGTGAGTGTGGGGGAAGTTCGTGAGGCAGTAGGTAAAATGAAAGGGGGTAAGGCAGCCGGGATTGATGGAATAAAGATAGAAATGTTAAAAGCAGGTGGGGATATAGTTTTGGAGTGGTTGGTGCAATTATTTAATAAATGTATGGAAGAGGGTAAGGTACCTAGGAATTGGCAGAGAGCATGCATAGTTCCTTTGTATAAAGGCAAAGGGGATAAAAGAGAGTGCAAAAATTATAGGGGGATAAGTCTGTTGAGTATACCTGGCAAAGTGTATTGTAGAGTTATTATTGAAAGAATTAAGAGTAAGATGGAGAATAGGATAGCAGATGAACAAGGAGGCTTTAGGAAAGGTAGGGGGTGTGTGGACCAGGTGTTTACAGTGAAACATATAAGTGAACAGTATTTAGATAAGGCTAAAGAGGTCTTTGTGGCATTTATGGATTTGGAAAAGGCGTATGACAGGGTGGATAGGGGGGCAATGTGGCAGATGTTGCAGGTGTATGGTGTAGGAGGTAGGTTACTGAAAGCAGTGAAAAGTTTTTATGAGGATAGTGAGGCTTAAGTTAGAGTATGTAGGAAAGAGGGAAATTATTTCCCAGTAAAAGTAGGCCTTAGACAAGGATGTGTGATGTCACCGTGGTTGTTTAATATATTTATAGATGGGGTTGTAAGAGAAGTAAATGCGAGGATCTTGGCAAGAGGCGTGGAGTTAAAAGATAAAGAATCACACATAAAGTGGGAGTTGTCACAGTTGCTCTTTGCTGATGACACTGTGCTCTTGGGAGATTCTGAAGAGAAGTTGCAGAGATTGGTGGATGAATTTGGTAGGGTGTGCAAAAGAAGAAAATTGAAAGTGTATACAGGAAAGAGTAAGGTTATGAGGATAACAAAAAGATTAGGTGATGAAAGATTGGATATCAGATTGGAGGGAGAGAGTATGCAGGAGGTGAATGTATTCAGATATTTGGGAGTGGACGTGTCAGCGGATGGGTCTATGAAAGATGAGGTGAATCATAGAATTGATGAGGGGAAAAGGGTGAGTGGTGCACTTAGGAGTCTGTGGAGACAAAGAACTTTGTCCTTGGAGGCAAAGAGGGGAATCTATGAGAGTATAGTTTTACCAACGCTGCTCTTATATGGGTGTGAAGCATGGGTGATGAATGTTGCAGCGAGGAGAAGGCTGGAGGCAGTGGAGATGTCATGTCTGAGAGCAATGTGTGGTGTGAATATAATGCAGAGAATTCGTAGTTTGGAAGTTAGGAGGAGGTGCGGGATTACCAAAACTGTTGTCCAGAGGGCTGAGGAAGCGTTGTTGAGGTGGTTCGGACATGTGGAGAGAATGGAGCGAAACAGAATAACTTCAAGAGTGTATCAGTCTGTAGTGGAAGGAAAGCGGGGTAGGGGTCGGCCTAGGAAAGGTTGGAGGGAGGGGGTAAAGGAGGTTTTGTGTGCGAGGGGCTTGGACTTCCAGCAGGCATGCGTGAGCGTGTTTGGTAGGAGTGAATGGAGACAAATGGTTTTTAATACTTGACGTGCTGTTGGAGTGTGAGCAAAGTAACATTTATGAAGGGGTTCAGGGAAACCGGCAGGCCGGACTTGAGTCCTAGAGATGGGAAGTACAGTGCCTACACTCTGAAGGAGGGGTGTTAATGTTGCAGTTTAAAAACTGTAGTGTAAAGCACCCTTCTGGCAAGACAGTGATGGAGTGAATGATGGTGAAAGTTTTTCTTTTTCGGGCCACCCTGCCTTGGTGGGAATCGGCCAGTGTGATAAAAAAAAAAGAAAAATATTGTCATGTAGGGGGGTATCGGAATGTATGCATAATCGGGGAATATGTGAGTAAGGGAGTCAGTAGGCAGGGGACAGGCAGGCGAGGTGGTAGGTAGGTAGGTAATGTGAGGTCACTGGTGACTACAGCTTCACCTCTCATTACTCTACCCACCACTCCACTCTGCTCACCCTCTCACTACTTGAAATAAAATAATGAATGAGTAACGGGGACAGTGAATATTACTATTCTACTCAAACACAGTTTATTATTAAGTCCTTGTACAATAATATATTTGGGAACAGAACATTATTGTGGTTTAGATAAATGGGGTGGTACACATAAGCAGTGAGACAGGGAATACAATCAACTTGACCACAGGAACTAAGACCTATACAGCACGAGTACTGCGCCAAGCCAGTACTCTGCCCAGTGCCTCCAACAGTCTCCTCCAGAGACTTCAGCAACCTTCTCCCGAGCCCTGCACACCGGCCAGAACTCCTCTCGACGTCTGTGTGCTCAGAGCTCTGCACCCAGGCCAGAGCTCCGCACGAATCTCCACTGCTCAGCTGTTCCTTGGGCTTATATGGTGGTCCAAGCACACCCCACAATGAGGTGTGGACAACCTCGTCCGTCTCCCCCCTAGGGCGACAAACACCCGCCGGGCAAATGCCAACAACAGGACACCCGACACCTCAAAAATCAGAGCCCAAATTAGCAAAAAAAATAGAAGAGGGTAATACTATTGGAACTTTGAGACTTATAACCAGTGAGGATACCATCGCTCCCAAGGACGTCAGCACGGCGCAAGCTCTGAAGGACAAACATCCACCCAGGGCTCCCAGTACCAACATTGACCTCCCTGACATTGCAGCAGGCGAAGAACATCTAACCTTACAGGATGCTGATGTGTATAAAGCTGCTATGTCATTTCCACAGGGTTCAGCAGGAGGTTTCACCGGGTTAAGGCCTCAACACTTAAAACAAATACTCAATCCAGCACTTGGTGAGGTTTCAGAGAGGCTGCTGTCTGAACTCACCAAATTTTCCAACCTGTGCCTGGCTGGCGGTGTCCCAGAGGCCATCAGACCCTTTTTCTTTGGTGCCTCATTGTGTGCCCTCCGGAAAAAGGATGGCGGAATCAGGCCCATTGCAGTGGGTAACACCCTTCGGCGCCTAGTCGCCAAGGCTGCAGTAAGAAGGGTGAGTCAAGAGGCTGCTGCAATGCTGAAACCAACTCAGCTCGTTTTCGGCGTTCAACAGGGCTGTGAAGCAGCTGCCCACGCAGCACGAGTATATATCAAAAACATGTCCTATGAAAAAGCCTTGGTCAAATTGGACTTTGCCAATGCTTTCAACTCAGTCAGAAGGGATGCTGCTCTCCAAGCAGTTTATAGAAACTTCCCTTCCCTTTATCCCTTCATAGAATCGTGTTATAGTGTGACTTCCAAACTATTGTTTGGGGACCATGAAATTGACTCGTGTGAGGGCGTGCAACAGGGGGACCCTCTCGCCCCCTTTCTATTTTGTTTGGTCATCAAGGAAGTCACGGAGGCACTCTCCAGCGAGCTCAATATCTGGTTCCTGGACGACGGTACCCTAGCTGGCACAACAGAATCTCTCCTGGAGGACATCAGTAAAATTAAAGACATGGGAGAAAGCCTGGGCCTTTCTTTAAACCCCACCAAATGTGAAATAGTTTCTACCAATCAACAGATGATCCAGAATATTAGTACCGTTTTACCAGGAGCACGAGCCATTGATCCAGCCAATAGCACTCTCCTCGGTGCTCCTCTTGGGTCCAATGCCATCGATCTGGTCCTAGGAAAAAAAGTCTCAGACCTCCGGACGATGGAAAGCAGGATGAAAGACATTGACACACACGATGCCTTCTACCTACTCACCAGGTGCCTGTCAACCCCAAAACTTACCTATTTTCTGAGATGCTCCCCAGCCTTCAGCAGTCCAAAACTCAAGGAATATGACTCTCTTCTGAAGGCCATGCTAGAGAGTGTATTGAATCTTTCCCTTGACGATGGACAGTGGTTGCAAGCCTCACTTCCGGTCAGGCTTGGAGGGCTAGGAGTACGCAGATCCTCCCAGATTGCTCTACCAGCTTTTCTATCCTCTTCCATTGCATCAAACGAGTTGATAAGACAAATTCTTCCTGACACCCTCAGTGACTCAGCAGGAATAGAAGACCCTAGCTATGTCAGTGCCATCACCGAATGGGAGACTCTTGCTGCTCCAGCACCAAACCCTAGTGCAGCACTGGCTCACAAACAGTCAAGCTGGGATAGCCAAATTGCTGAAAAGGTGCTTGCCAACATGCTCAGGGCTGCAACATCAGATAGGGAGATTGCCCGTCTCCAGGCTGTGAGTGCACATCACTCCGGGGACTTCCTCCAAACAGTTCCCATATCGGCAATGGGAACGCGACTCGACCCTAAGACCCTCCGTATTGCAGTGGCTCTGCGCCTTGCTGCCCCAATTCACACAGGATATATGTGTATTTGCGGCGAAGTGCAAGCAGACCAATACGGTCTACATGGTCTTAACTGTTCCAAAACCAAGGGCTGGCATGCAAGACACAATGAGGTCAACGACATCATTAAGAGAACCCTTGCTACAGCTGGATGCCCTGCCGAGAGGGAGCCACGATCACTTGCAGCAAACAATACCCACAATCCAGCAAACCGCCCCGACGGGATCACCATCTATCCTTGGAAGAATGGCAAGCTCTTAGCATGGGACTATACCTGTGTGTCCACACTGGCTGACACCTATATCCATCACAGTGTGGGGCGACAATGAGGAGCTGCTGACCACAGGGAGGAGTACAAGATCAGCAAGTACAGGGACATTAGCCAACAGTATCAATTTGTCCCAGTGGGATCAGAGACCTTGGGATCATGGGGAAAAAATGCCACACGTTTCCTTAAAGAATTGGGTACCAGGCTCATCGACACCACCAGGGACCCAAGGGCAGCCACTTTCATGTTCCAGCGCCTCAGCGTCGCCATCCAGAGGGGAAATGCTTGCTGCATACTTGGCTCACGTCCAGCCTCGGAGGAGCTGGAGGAAATTCATCATCTTTGATACATTGTGCCATTGTATTCATGTTTATGTTTTTTTCTGTAAATGTATTTTGTTTATTAATAAATGTTCACATAAAATAAAAAATATATAGGGGGTGGTAGGAGAAGAAAATATTCAAACAGCTCCGGGGAGAACCTTGAGTTTTCCCTGAGGTACGTTTATTGTCTTCTCTGAGGATGAGGGTCCCCATTCCAGCTATAGAGGTGGTACTTCCCTATATAATATATATATAAATATATATAATATGTATATAAATATATATATGTATATAAATATATATAATATATATATAAATATATATAATATATATATATATTATCACACCGGCCGATTCCCACCACGAACGAGTGGTATTGATCAATAGCAACACTGCACTAGCCAAGGATTCGAACCCATGTTGTAGTGGCCTGCCTCATGGTAAATGAGAACCACATGACGCTTTAAACCACAGGACCACTCAACCCAAGGGTTGAGTGGTCCTGTGGTTTAAAGCATCATGTGGTTCTCGCTTACCATGAGGCAGGCCACTACAACAGGGGTTCGAATCCTTGGCTAGCGCAGTGTTGCTATTGATATATATATATATATATATATATATATATATATATATATATATATATATATATATATATATATATATATGTGTGTGTATGTTATCTTTACGTTTCAAATTGAAAACTGTTTCTCTGAGGGAAAATAGTTATAGGCCTACTGGTCCATGCTAGGCATGGCCAACTAATATCCAAACATTCCCACTAATACATTTAAAAACTTATGCATTGCAGAAGTCGTGTTTAAATAGACATGTAGGTCCTCCTCACTTCTATTCCTAATTATACGTTTTTTTTTTTACCATTTGTTAATGCTACCTTTAAGCAACATAAGGAAAATTTCCGGAAAAACGTAAATAGGACAACTGATACTCGGTTTAATGTCAACAAGTATCGACAAATCTGAGGACCCTATAAACTAAATAAATTAGATCTCAGTGAAACTGAATGAGAAAATAAATTAGGAGTTCTGGTTAGCAGTAAATTAAAGCTAAGACAACAGTGAATAATTGCTCATAATAACACTAACAGAAATTTTGGCTTTATATCAAACTGCATAAATTATAGGAATCCTCAGGGTATACTTCAACTTAATATATCCTTGGTAAGGCGTCACTTAGATTATGTTGGTCAGATCTGTTCTCCATATTACAGAATAGAGATACATACGCTGGAAAACATATTGAGATGGATGATGAAGTTGAATCCCTGTATCAGACATAATTCTTACGAAGACTGCCTGAAGCGCTGCATTGGCACTCTCTGTAGAGGCGTAGAATTAGAATGAATAGGAATGCAGTGTACAACTGGAAGACAGGAATAAACAGAGTCTATAATGTTCTGAAAATCACAGAATGGGTGGTACTGGAACCCATGGCAGGTGAGGCCTAAAACTCCCCATCCAAGGATTCAATCACCATCTGTTCTGTGATGCATTTAATATCTTGTCATTACGATTTCGTGGGTTCCGAAAATAACCAGTCAAGACAAGACTCACAGTAATGAATTCAAGTTGGATAAGTTTTGTTTTGGAAAGGATATAGGGAAATAATGGTTTAAAACCGGAGTTGTGGATATGAGGAACAAACTTTGAAATATTGTCACTGAAGTGAGAACCTTGGATAAGTTTACTTATAGGTTGGACAGATACATAAATGGGAGCGTGCTGGATCTACCTAGCATGGGCTAGTAGGCCTAACCAGTGTGTTCCTTCATTCATGAGTTCTGTACGTGCTTAATCAAATGGTTCCTCTTGCTGAAGCTACTTATTCGATAATAGGTCTAATCTACATTGCGTAGTCTTGAGAAAAAATATTTGTTAAAGTTTACTGTAGTTATACGACTGATGTGTTCCTACAGTGATCAATTTGCTGTTATACATAACTCGTATTTACAGCTATGGCCTTTTCCTTATATTTGTTATTTTATTTATCAACAGCCATTGTTCTCTGGCCTGTTACCCCGGGTGTAATGGGAGCAAATAAACACAGTAGAAAAAGTTTAGACTTATATTATCCTTCACCAATTTATAACAGCAATATGTACAGTGATAAGTATAGTGCACTCCACGGTAAGCAAAGTAGAAATAGAAGCCACAAGATAGCAGACCGTGCTTCAACCAGCTCTAGAATGGGAATGACAAGGGCAGACAGGAGAGCGGTACCCACATAACCTCTGCGATTGCCAAAACCATCTTCTTATTGGCTAGAACCTGGTCACTAGTTGAACGACGGGGCCCCATCATCAACTCTTAGCAACCTGGTTCGCTGGTTGGGGGAGATAGCCTGTAAATGAGAGTGTGTACGTGCGCCGAATAAAGGTTACGTACTCTTTGCATGCCACATTTGGCTTTAAAGAAATCTTTATTCTCTCATGTTCTTACATATTTTTCATTAAGTTTACATCGTCAGCAAATTAAGACACACTGTAGGACGCAACGCGATCTTAGAATTAATTTCTGTGGATGTCATTCTTTTCTTCCCTAATCGTGATAGGTCATCCATTATTGCTGTTATTTGATCTAAATGAGCACTTTTCATTTCGTTTATATCTGCTCTTGACTCTGATATTAGTGTTGATGAGGAGTGATCTCTTATTTTGTCTTCCTCTACTAGAAAATACAAGTACCTCAACCCTGTCTTTCTTGTTTCATCTCTATGACTTGCAAAACATCGGTAAGTTGTAAAGACATTTTTTTTTATTGCAAAACAGTGTTGGTTTACTCTAGCAAATTATTTTTTCTCCGGATGCTACAATAACTTTTACATTTCATTATTTTTTTTAATTATTTTTATGCTAATTAAAGAGGTCTATAGTTCGGTAACTCTTATCACCTTCCTGTAATTGATGATTTGTTTGCTAAATATTATGACACAAAAAACTATGTGTTAATTTCCATCCTTTCTTTGGCAATAGCTTTACAGTGTGTATATTTAGGTACTTCGTATGGCGTATGTACAGACGTGTGTCTGCCAAGTGATAAGGGAAGACACTCGATGATCACACAGGACGTAATATAAGGAATAATTAGTGTGATTCTGGGATACCATGTATCAGCAAATGGGATGTATAGCCTTATAGGCTTAACAGAAAAAGGATCCAGGAAGCACCTCTCTTTGCAAAAAATTACCCACAGGTTATTAGCAGATCCATCATGGAGACTCGGCTGCTTCCTGCACAAAAAGATCCACAAGAGTTTAGCAAGTGGCGGTTTGGATCATTACCACTTCTTGCGCAAAATGATCCACACAAGTTTAGCGGATAGAGGATGGAGCCTTTCTCCCGGCTTCTGCTGAAATAACCCACACGGGTGTAACGGACAGAGGATTAAGCTCCAACTACTCCTGGCTCTGAATGACCCACAAAGGTATAGCGAGCAGAGGATCGAGTTTCAAGTGTTACTTCACAAGAGTGACACACACAAACCTGCCAGACAGAGAATTCTCCTCCAGTGCTGGAGGAGAATTACCCACATGGGTTTAGTGTCAGAGAATGGGAGTTAATGAGGTTTGATCTGAGGAAGCGGAGTGCAGTTTCGCTTTACATCAATAGTTCTTCACCAGCATCAAGGTTCTTTCCTCCCTTAAGAACCTTAGTACCCACACCAGACACTAACATGTGACGCGGGAGGCATTGTTAACGTTGAATGTTACAGGTGTGAGTTTGGTGTGTCCTACAAGGTGGTCGCTTGACGCTGGTACAGGACGTTTTAGCAGAGTAAACTCATATTGGGTCATACAGCGCAGTGTTTGGTAAGGGTTAAGAGTTAAGTGTTAGTAGAAGTGCAACATTAACGTTACAATAGCCACAGTAGGTTAGACTTTGTTAAACATAAGTCGCAGAGGGAGTCGGAGTTGAGCTACCCTTCCTTACGTTGAATTCAGCCTAATTACCTCCCGTTTCCCATAAACTGTTAAATCAATACGGATTTAGCGTTTCCGTGAAAAGAATTATAGTGACAGTAACAAATGGATGAGTTCTGAAGAGAAAGGTGGAAGGAGGAAGCGGCAGACGGGGTTCAGGCCGGGTGCCTGCCACATATTTCTAAAGTAACCTCAGCGTCCCAGGCGTGATACTGTCCAAGTTACAGCTCCAGATAAGAAAAAATTGTCCTTTAAGTGTCTCCAGACAAAGCGCCATTACAAAACAATAGACGATCGGGTGTCACACCTATAGGGCATCGAGTCCTCCTGAAGTTACCACTTCATGGATTATCCAGCTGCTTATAACGGCAGTTATTTCCTTCCCAGCTGCTCGCAGAAGTTTGAATTGAACATATAACAACAAAACAATGAAGTATGTATAAGCTACTAGTGTGATAAGCGTGAGAGACAAAGTCACATTAAACACTAAATAATCACAATACTCAGGAACAGGACGGGGAAACGATTCTTCTGTTCCTCTGTTTTTATAGAATAGTGTAGGATTTGAATTTTAAAATTAAGGCTTAATCTCAACGCTAGTAACATGAGTATAGACGTGGGCTTCCCCTCGTGTTTTATATGTAATGATTACACGCTGAAACACAAGTAATAAGAAGGAAACGCCGGTTAAAAATAGTCTTTACCCTCCATCCAACTGCAGGGATTGCTACTTAAATACTGTTGAAGTCACCGTGGTGGGCGTAGGAGGGTCGGGGCCATGGTCAGAGTCCAGGGGCAGTTCACTCACTACACTATGTTGATGAGGGTCGGGTCCATGGTCAGAGTCCAGAGGCAGTTTACTCACTACATTATGTTCATGAGGGTCGGGGCCATGGTCAGGGTCCAGAGACAGTTCACTCACTACACTATGTTCATGAGGGTCGGGGCCATGGTCAGGGTCCAGAGGCAGTTCACTCACTACACTATGTTGATGAGGGTCGGGTCCATGGTCAGGGTCCAGAGACAGTTCACTCACTACACTATGTTCATGAGGGTCAGGGCCATGGTCAGGGCCCAGAAGCAGTTCACTCACTACACTATGTTGATGAGGGTCGGGGCCATGGTCAGGGTTCAGAAGCAGTTCACTCACTACACTATGTTCGTGAGGATTGGGAAGGAAATCCACAGCTGCTATGCTCTTGATGGTCGGGGCCATGGTCAGGGTCCAGAAGAGGCAGATCAGCGCCACTATGTCCGTGAGGGTCGGGGGCCATGCTTAGGAGTCCAGGGGAAGCTGTTCACCACTTCTGGGATAAACGTGGCCAATAATGGTCTAGTTTACATGTAAATGAAGCTACAAGTAGAGCAATTATGGTCAATTTGAGAGACGGTTTCGGGAAGTGCCGCCATTGCCGCGTCTCGACATGAGGGGACGACTTAGGCTTAGTATAGCATCTTAAAATAATTTTATTATATATATTTTCTGGCGCTAAAATATATAAATATATAAATAATTAGTTTAGGTTAGATTAGTTTAGGGAAGAATAGCTTATGTTAACATATGATTATAATATATATCATTGACAGGATATACCAATAAGTGAAAATGGGAAATAAAACCTGAGCGCTTTCGTGCGCTTATACACATATCTTCAGATTTCTACCACCAATAAGTAACTTGGTGTATTTTGATCGCTGCGCGATCCGAGAAATATATCCCGGTGCTGTATAACCTTAACCCCATGCGTAAGTTTCTAATGAAGTTAAAAATTAGCACTGAAGGTTCGAAGTGCATCAGAAGAGGAATTCACAAATTTTCACATGGAAATTAATATCCAAATTTCGTCAATAAAAATGGCAAATCTTCTAATGCAAATCTTCTACCAAGAAGCACCAGCTGAAAGGCCAAACTGAAGAGGCAATCTCTCGATATCCAAGAGACCAATATTCTAAATTACACCAACATTAGGTTTGAAGATTCTTAGAATTTTTCATTATCAGATTATCTGCACTGATAACATCAAACCAGTTAAATGAGGCACTCAGAAATTATTACGTTAAAATCAGTAATTTAATTTTTCCTACTTCCATAAAGACGAAATTAACCAATGCTTTTCTCTACGTAATATTGGTCAGTATTGAACATTTAATCGATTAAGTAAAGTAAATAAGCCAGTGAGTACGTAGGTTTAGGCTGTGTTCGTAACGTAGAGAGAGGGAGAGAGAGAGAGAGAGAGAGAGAGAGAGAGAGAGAGAGAGAGGGGGGGGGCAAGGAAGGTTACAACACTTCGACGTATCGGGCATCTGCTCGACAGTAGAGGTTGCAAGATTCTGTACGAGGCACAAGTTCGCTCATGCCTTGAGTATGCTCCACTTTCTTGGACTGCCTGCCCCCTATCTCATCTGCGACTTCTTAACAGAGTAGAGAATAAAGCAAATCGCCTCATCTTTCGCCTGGACCCAGCCTGGATAGATCTATCATTTCAGCAGAGCCTTCAACACCTGAGGGGTGTGGGCGGTCTTACTGTTGTGTACAAGGCCAACATTGTCAAAGTACCACACTTAGCTCCACTCCGAGGACAGCGAGAAGAGAGCTTCTACACCACAGGACGGGCAGCAAGCAGCGACTTCACTCTGGCTGTACCCTTCTCCAGGACATCGCTACATCTGAAACCATTTATTCCCATGATGACTCGAGTCTGGGACTTGTTCGTATAGCATAATGATATCAACGAATTAAAGTCAGTTAATCAAATGAAACTGCTGGCCCACAGATGGCTCCAACTTCATCCTGTTCCCTACTTGTATGTCTCAAAAAAAATGAGCTGATATTATCGGCTCATAAAGTAAGCACATTGTTCAGCCTAATATTAGATTAACCCAATAAAGTCAAGTAAGAGACACTGTGACTTATTTCACGTCAGAAAAAAACATTCTCCTGTTATTTCAGAGAAGTAAAGTTTTACAATAATCTTGGTGCCTTAAAACTTACATTACCTAAAATCAAGAAAAAACTTTAAGGATAAGATATCAATAATAAAAGTTTTCATCCGATCTGAAGATGCCTGATCTAATTACTGCACAGAATCCGACAAAATTTTTACCAATACATCCTATGTTCTAAAAGTTAGTCATCTGCTTCATTAGCTGCTATGTCACCCATTAAAGATTTATTCTGTTCAGGATTGTTTTATTTATAATAAATTATTTAGAAAATCGACAAGTTGATAAATCAGATATTTGTGCAACATTTGGGTAACTTTATTCTGGAAATGCTTCGCGAGCCAGTGGCTTCTTCAGTCCAATGCAGAGAATGGTGGAAGAAGAGGAGTCGAGGTAATCAGTTGCTCAGCCTGGAGCCCATATGTTTAGTTCATCAGTCTCGACACAAGTGCAGCATATTCGCAGAGATGGAGCTTATATACTACTGACAGATTAGGTGAAGCAATAGTGGGCGGAGTCACCAGTGAAACGCTCTCAGAATTAAGATATTCAAATGTTGTACAAGTGTTTCATCATTGTTTTATTTTAATCTTGGGGAAGCGGTAAACCCATAAGAATAATATAGCTCTTGGGGAATAGAAGAAATTTAGCTTCATTCCAAGGAGGTATTCTCCAGTTATTTAATGAAAAATAATACTATACCACTTCATCATTAAGCGAGGTAAATAGGTACCTACACATTTCACTAACAATACCAACCTTCTCCTAAGTACGATAAGCTGAAGTTGAAAGTATGAAGCCGATCAGAGAAGACTTTCTAAAGTAATCGCACGGAAACTATTTTTTTTTTCTTTTTTTCAACAAGTCGGCCGTCTCCCACCGAGGCAGGGTGACCCAAAAAAGAAAGAAAATCCCCCAAAAGAAAATACTTTCATCATTATTCAACACTTTCACCTCACTCACACATAATCACTGTTTTTGCAGAGGTGCTCAGAACACAACAGTTTAGAAGTATATACGTACCTTGACTCACGAAATCGTAATGACACGATTGCAAACAAACCATACCACGGGCGGGATTTGAACCCGCGGTCAGAGAGTCTCAAAACTCCAGACCGTCGCGTTAGCCACTGGACCAGCTAGCCACAATAAGACGATTGGACGAATCTTATTGTGGCTAGCTGGTCCAGTGGCTAACGCGACGGTCTGGAGTTTTGAGACTCTCTGACCGCGGGTTCAAATCCCACCCGTGGTATGGTAAGTATATACGTATAAAGATACACAACATATCGGGAAAAATCTTTATAAAATTAAGTTGAGAAAACCTATATTAACACTCCTGTATGAAAAAATATTTAATATTTTTTCCAGAGAGTCCAGTTTGGTAGTAGTAATAGTAGTAGTAGTTGCATTAGTAGTAGTAATAATACTATTAATAGTGGCAGTAGCAGCAACAGTAGTAGTAGTCGTAGTATTAGCAGTAGTTGTAGTAATAGTATAGCGGTAGTACCACATAGCAAATGAACAGAGGGAGCACTGCAGGAGATCTACTGGCCCAGCCGGGCAAGACTAGTACAAGGAGAAATGACAGCAAATTACATCTCACGAAGGTTGCGACTGAAATATGTGAACTCTCTGATACCAGTCCCCAAGCACTATAGTAGGCCTACTGGTCCAAACATGGAAAGAAAACATGAATAATGGAAGTCAGCAGACTGGAAAGGTTAGGTATATCATGCACCCCATATACAAATCACTCCAGTTGAAGGAAGAAGCAATCGTCATGGGGACGGTTTCTGCTGGTATAATGAGCACAAGTACCATCCTGATGATAGTAGCAACCAGTTTATTGTGCACCTCATATAAATTCTGTGCAAAGAAGCAGCTAGTCACTTGTGTATCACGAAAGCTTCCTGTCGAAGACACTGTCTAGTTTATCATGCTTCTCTAATGCATCTTATAAACGGCAGAGGCAAGTTTATAGTCCACCCCACATACTGAATATCGTGTGCAATATTGTCCAGGTCACATACTGAATATCGTGTGCAATATTGTCCAGTTCACATACTAAATATCCTGTGCAATATTGTCCAGTTCACATACTGAATATCCTGTGCAATATTGTCCAGGTCACATACTGAATATCCTGTGTAATATTGTCCAGGTCACATACTGAATATCCTGTGCAATATTGTCCAGTTCACATACTGAATATCCTATGCAATTTATTGTGATCTCCAGTTCTATTCTCTGTCCTGTTGAAGCTGATTTTTTGTTCACCCTAGATACGTTCTGTGGAATGTAGTGACTCGTGTATTGTGTGCATCAACTCATCCTGTAAACTGCAGCAGTTAGTTGACCGTGCTCACTAAATCTATCCATTGGATGGTAATGGGTTGTCTGTTGTGTAAGTCATATACATTTTTACGATGATAGCAGCTAATTTATTGTGTACCTCATATTGTGCACCTCATATTCATCCTTAGAATGGTAGAGGCTACCTTATTTTGCACCATTATCTATCTTGTGGACATTTGAAGGGTGTTCATTGAACACCCGCAAATCAATCCGGTCAACGATTGCCGTACTTGTACACCGAAATAGATAATTTTTTGTGCACCCTGTACCTATTCTACAAACGATATATGGATAAACCATACCCCCGGCCGGGACTGAACCCGCGGTCAGAGAGTCTCAAAACTCCAGCCCGTCGCGTTAGCCACTAGACCAGCTAGCCACAATAAGATTCATCCAACTAGGTATATTTCTACACCATAGGAAGGTTAGCACAGGCACCACTGTGGCCACAAATGCAAGTTTTTACAGACGAATCTCCAGCTAGCGTGGCCGTGACGAACTCTAGCTCAAGTCCCTTCACTGCCGTCAACATGACTCAAGAAATCGTAATGACACGATTGCAAACAAACTATACCCCCGGATACACAAAAGGACCAGGAACTAGATCTCGAGAAATGTTAAGAGTAGGTTATTTTTCTTTATGTTTATTCTTTCTTCTTTCAACAAACTGGCCGTATCCCACCAAGGCAGGGTTGCCCAAAAAGAAAAAAAAAAGTTTCTCTTTTTAACTTTAGCAATGTATACAGAAGGGGTTACTAGCCTCTTGCTCCCGACATTTTAGTCGCCTCTTACGACACGCATGGCTTACGGAGGAAGAATTCTGTTCTACTTCCCTATATTTATGACTTATACAAACAAATCTTTTACAAATATTAGATACTTGCTCAAGCTTTCTAGTATTTTATTTATAATAATAAGATACTTTGACATATCACATTGGCTATTGTTCTATGTCTATTCGTATTGCAAGTTATTAACGAGGCTAATTTCCAATGGTATCCTTATGCTGTCTTCCCCAGGATGCTAAGGGGTAGCAGGTGTTCAAGAGAGGTCCCCATAGGTCTGGTCTCATCCGGGATTAGACTCGGATACTGTTTGAGCTACGAGGCACAACTGCTGCTACATGGGAGAGGAAGAGCAGATGGCGAGCTCAGAGTAGTAAATGTCTAGGGAATACTTTAAGGTAGCAGCTGCCTGGGTGAGGAAGAGTGTGGCCAGAGATGATCCTTATGGGAGAGAGACTCTCACCTTAATCGCCCAATATGGTCATGACTGGAGGATGTCGCATCTTGCTGCTAGTAAACATTTATGTCGCTGACTGTCGCTGTTAATATATGGAAAATTCTCGTTTTATGATTTTTGGAAATTTAATTATTGTGATTTTTTTTACAACATATACCAAGCAAAATTCATACAAACTTCCTCAGGAGTAGTGGAAATAACTTTATCTTTAATAATTAATGTATTTCAGGGTTAACTCACGAAATATTCATACTTGCACAGTGACCTGAGTGTCTTAATACTGTTTTGATTTATTGCCTTAGTAACTGCTTTAACTTTTTTAATATTAGACAGGGTTTAGTGTCAGTTCCTGGGTTTTTGATGGTTTTAACCTAAATGGGCCTGACATCTTGAGTGCGTTGATCTCTAACCTTTGGCCCTATTGTCTAAACCTATGTTTAGAACCTCCAATTACAGGCTCATGACTTGTCCCCAGAATTAGGCTTTGTGGGTACCTAGGTCGTCTGACAGATGTTCCTTTATCATCAACCCAGGACACCTGCTCCTGTCAACACCAGGCCTCTGCGGCTTGCCCTTGGTTCGTGTATATTGGCTCTGAACTTTCGCTACTGTAGGACCAGTACACTCGAAATACCTGCAAAAAATACCTTTGGTCTTATATCAAGACCGTCTACAACATCGGTGTGACTCAGACCAGTGATATACCACCAACACCAATGAGAGATGAGTAGAATATTAATGGTATACAATATCAATTAGATGAAGAATTAGATATATATGCAACATCTGGGTTTCTTTACTTGCAGACGTTTCGCCATCCATTGGCTTTATCAATACAGTTATTGAATATAATCTGATGGCTGTAGAAAAATATACAGGAGGTACTGGAGGCTGAGGTAAACAGTCCCTCAGCCTAGGAGCAGGAAATGAACACCATAGTTTTCAAGACAACGCTACTCATCACCTGCCCCTAGGATGAGGGACTGATTATCTCGTCTTCCACTGTCCTTTGTATATATTACTACAGTCATCAGATTATGACCATGCATTGTACTGATATAGCCACTGGATAGCGAAATGTCTAAGAGTAAAAAATACCCAAATTAGATTAGGTAAGGTTCGTCAGGAAACAGGACAAGTGTTTCCTGACGCGAGTCTTAGATGATGACTCACCATTGGAGCTTTTGGTCATCTGACCGAGGCCTTTCGCTGGCTTACCGGTACACCCCTTTTAAAAATTATGGTCATAGTTATAACTATTTTTATATTAAAAATACTCAGATGTTACACATGTGAATAATTCTTCACCAAAGAGAGATGAGCTATGCCCAATTGATCGCTTAAAGACAAGGGTCGAGAACTGAGACAGCAACTATGTCGACATTTAATTACAGTGAGGAACAGGGAGGTGGAATTAATAGAAATGAGGGATTTATTTACCGAATGACGCATCAGCTGAAGTAAATCAAGTTTATTTTTGATCAAGTAATATCCTGGAAAAAATATATTCGAAGATAAATTAAGATCTGTTAAGCTATAATCTGTTCCGAAGCTTAGAATGTTGGTCAAGTGAGTGAAATATGCTTGTCGAACACAGGTATAACCAAAGGAAGTATAAATATGAAGTGAATTCGTATTTCATCAGTTGGGATTTAGTAAATGTACAGGATAGAACTACATAGAACAGAGTTACAAATGAGCAGAGCTAACTACAAAGTAGCATGCGTATGAGTAGTAGTTAAATATGCTCTCAAAATCTGAGAGGTAGTCAAAAAAATATGTAGCGAAATACAAGCAGTTCCGACTCCTTCCTATTAGAGGCCTGGGTAGTCGATACGGCAGAGCGTCGGACTCAATTTTCGGACCGCGATTCGAACACCCCGTCCACTCTTCTATTCATAATGGAATAAATTTACTAAACGGAAATACCTTTCTGATGTAACCGGACTCTTACCTGAGAGGTTCAGACGTGGCTGGTGTCAGTTATCAAAGTTCCATTAAGTTAGTGATAGGCGACTCGGGTGGAAAGGTGACTTATACAGTCACTACCACAGACAATAACAATGGTACGTACAGTTACTAACGCTCAATGAGAGTGGTAGTAAATAATACTAATATCACTAAATTAATCATAACCAAAATAATAATAATTATTATTGTTATAACAAAAACAACAGAAGCATCAACATTATTATTATTATTATTATTATTATTATTATTATTATTATTATTATTATTATTATTATTATTATTATTATTATTATTATTATTATTAATATTCAATATAAATATTAATAAAAATATTTATAATAAATAATAACTATATCAACTGCAACATCAATACCAATAACAAAAATAATATTTAAAATTAATAATGATGACAACAAATCGAAAAACTCATAAAAATAATAATAGGACCAATACTATTAATAAAAAACAAAAATGGTAATAATAATAATAACAATAATAATAATAATCATAAGAGTAATGTAAATAATAGTTATTTCAATAAATAATTAAGTAAACTAAAATTAATTAATAATAATAGTGGTGGGAATCGGCCAGTGTGTTAATAAATAAAAAAAATATATTATTATTATTATTATTATTATTATTATTATTATTATCAAAACTAAACGCTAAACCACCAGGGTCATACAACGCTGCTCTGACTGGATAAAGTCCTCAATGTGAGCGAAACGTTATCAATTAAAAGACAGTATTATACTACAGTGATATAAATCTTTTCTACAAAGGATCGTGTTGATAAAATCAAAATTAAGAAATACAGATTAGTAAAGTAGCGTCGACTCCAGGATGCACACGACGACTGACCATCAAACCTTCACCTTCGTCACCATAAACACTCAATTTTTTTTTCTCAAAATCAATATATTTAACGATACGACTCTAAGGTTTCAATAAACTCTTTCTGCAAAGATAAGATGGATTTTTACACAATACTGAAAATAAATGATTTTACAAATATTTCAAATTTAATCAAAAATACCGTTAATTAAAATTATTGTTCTACTATTTATTTTCAGTATTGTGTAAAAATTATTCCGATCTTTACAGAAATAGTTTATTGAAACCTTAGAGTCGAATCGTTAAATAAATGATTTTACAATTTTTTTTCATTTAATTTATGGTTTTTCATCATTTTTTTTTTTGTCCTTGATATTTTTAGTCTATTTTATTAGCATAGTAAATTAAATTTTTTGTTTTGTTTTTGTACAGTTTCCATATAAATTTAATTTATTTTCCCATATTTTGCAGACACAAATAAAACACGGTTTTAATAGTCAGTAATCCGTTGTAGCCTAAAAATTTTGGCATAAAAAAATTTAAATTTTTATATTTTAATCGAGTTTTTTGAAACTTCAGCCGAGCTTGTTACTGTCACACTTCGCATTAATTAAAAATTTCAGAATATTCTGTAAGTTATTACGGAAGTTGATGTCAGTAGAGGTCCCTTGCACCCTGAACTACATTAGAAATTAATGCTGAAGGCTTTACTGGTTCTTCTGTGTGAACTGAGCTAAGAGGGAAGCCACCACGGTACGGATGGGGTTTAAAACCATGGCGAGTGAGCCGTAAAGCTTGCATTTGTGGTTACAGTGGTGGTCCATGATAATCTCTGTCTACGGTGCATATATATATACCTAGTTGGATGAATCTTATGGTAGCCAATTGACCCAGTGGTCTACTTACTGGCCTGGAGTTTTACCACTCACTCGCCATGGGTTCTAACCCCCACCCGTACCATGGTTTATTTGCTATTGTGTTATTATTATTTCGTGAGTTAGGAGGGAACTTGTCGGTAGCTTGATTACTTTTCTCTGATCAAGCAGAAACTGAAGTACATCTTTCTGTTGTTAACCAACGTTTAACAGGAATATTAAAGATAATAGAAACAATAACGGAGACACTAAAAGTAACTTTTACCCTGGAGTATTTCCTGGTATATAAACTGCACATTATTGCAAGGTTAGGTACATGGTACACTTGCCACTAATTCGACCATTAACGCTGTAGTAATCAACGTTGTAAAAACAAGGCAATCGACGCAGTCACCTGTACAATCGGCGATTCCAAATGTAGTTTACGTCCTCTGGCATATTAAGGTAATTGGGCAGACAGTAATCAACGTTCTGGTGGGGAGGCGATGATTGCAGGTGTTGAGGTGCCAATTAATCCAACTCTCCAGGTAAGGTGAAGTGGATTAGGGAGACTATGTAACCTATGCTTATTTTAGAACGTTCATTCTCTTACGAGGTTCCCGGTGTCAGTTCCTTAACGATTCTGGTAAACTTGCGAATTTATTTTTTTTGCAATTTACGTTTGATAAGCGAGATTAGGTTAGGTTAGGCTTGGTTAGGTTGTATTGAGTTAGGTTTGGCTTGGCTAGGTTAGGTTGTATTGGTCTAGATTGGGCTTGGTTAGGTTGCCTTGAGTTAGGTTGGGCTTGATTAGCTTAGGTTGCATTTGGCTATGTTGGGGTAGGTTGGAATGGATTGGGCTAGGTTGGGGTTGTTTAGGCTGTACTGGGGGAGGTTGGGCTTGGTTAGGTTGTATTGAGCTAGGCTGGGCTTGGTCAGGATAGGTTAGACTAAGTTGTGATGACCTGGGTTAGGTTAGGTTACCTTACCTAAGCCTGGTAAATTTAACAGCAAACAAAATTAAATAACCTGCCATGAGCCGTCAGTCAAGGAAGTGGCTGAGCGTTGGCACGAAACATTAACACCTGCGCTATTATTACTCGTGGTCCGTCAATGAATTAGTCGATTATGGGCGTCGGACCATCGACCAGGTGTTATCTTAGTCCACCTTATAAATCAGTGTTGTTGATGAATATAAGAGTGAGCACTTGACACGTTATCTGAGCAGAAATTATGCTTAATTAAAGGAAAAGATTGCGGAGTAAAAAAATCAAGATAAAACCAAGAAATTGAAATAATGTATTATTAAGAGAAGCTTAAGTGAATGTGAAAAATATCATGAGAGGTACATGGAGGATGAGTAGAAATACTCGTATTTCCATCAACAACTGATATTAATATTATTATAGATATTATCCCAAAACAATGTAAGACTCCTTGAGACTGCCTGTGACTTACTTGATTCACCCAGGAATATCTGGCTGAAGATCAGAGATTTATACTTTTGATCTGGAATTTCTCCGGATATAACCAGCTTTTGCAGGTCCTGTAAGTTATGTCATCTATTTTCCTCTAGTGGTAAGAAGGCACCGATGGTTATTTTTTTTTTTCACCATTCCATTTAAGTGAGTAGCGAAGGATATTGGTAGCTCGCTTACACTTTGATCTGGAGAACCAAAATGTGTTACGTTTCTTATAGATTATGTTTCCAGTTTTTTCACAGGACGTTCCACTAGGGTCCATCTTGATTATAGAAATAGCACAAGTGTTCTTAAATATTTTCTCTATGGTTGGTATACCAAGATAAATACTGTTGGACCGAGGAATTCTGTTCAGAACCTCCTTTGCTAATTTTTTTTTGTTGGTCCCATGAATAAAAAATGCACGCAATTAGCAATAGCCAGTGTGCAAATTCTCTGTTTTCTTCTTTGTGAAAAGAATAACCTCAGATACCAATGAGAAGTGGTCATTCAACTCATTCTCGTCCCACGATTGATACTCGTGAAGATCTGAACATTTCCTGGCGTTCCTCATTAACTGCGTTATCAAATGTGTCGCAGTGTTATTAAAATGCTCTCTAGGCAGGAATATTACTGTACACTAACATCCCCAGTCAAGGAAATGAAAACGCATATCTAGAGAATGTTCAGAGAACTTCCACTACACGTCAGTCAAGCACCTGAGTCACTGGGAACGTTTGAAGTTTCTTGACCTTTACTCCCTCGAAAGCAGGCGAGAAAGATACATCATAATCTACACATTGAAAATGCTGAAGGAACTGGTCGCACAGAAATCACTCCCTACGGAAGCAAAATGTGAAACATATCCACAGTGAAAAGTAAGAGTGCCATGAGTACACTATGAGACAACACAGGAAGTGTCCAGGACCTAAGACTGTTCAACAGCATCTCGTTATACATAAGGGAAAATACCAATAGACCCCTGGCTGCCTTGAAGAGGGAACTGGACAGATACCTAAAGTCAATGGCCGATCAGCCTGGATGTGGTTCATACGTTGGATTGCGTGCGGCCAGCACTAACAGCCTGATTGATCAGGCCCTGATCCACAGTGAGGCTTGGTCATGGACCTGGCCGCGGGGGCGTTGACCCCTGGAACAGCCTTCAGGTAGAATATGGTATAATATTTATTTATTTTTTTTGCTTGTGTAACCTAACCAAACGTAATTTAACTAGAAGTTAACCGAACCCAGTTTAACCCAACCTAACCTAAACTAACATTCCCAATCTGATCTAAACATAGCCTACCCTTGCCTAACCAAACTTACCCTAATGTAACTAAATTTATCCAAATTAAACCTAATCTAACCTGTTTTAGTATAACCAAACCTAACCTAATTCAGTGTTTCACAAATACACCTAAGCTAATCTAACTTACTTTAAACTGATCTAAACTGTCCCAAGCTTACATAATTATATGAAAAAAAATTTTTTTTTTTTGCCAATTTACAGGAAAAGCTCAGAAATCGACACTGGAATCATGTAAAAAAAATTGCAGTAAAAGAAGAAGAGGTTACGGCATTGTTACAAAGGCAGTCACACAGTGAGAAGATCTTTTTTCAAGGAGATTGAAGTCCTCACGCATCCCACTTTTTGGGAAAGCATTTTTCTTGGATTCGTTGTTCGGTGGGAAAATATTTTGTTTACAGCCAAAAAAAGTAGTAGGGGTTCGATTCCGGGAATTAGCAAGACGAATTTGTAAGTTTCTGCTACTGTTCACCTGACGGTAAATCATGTGGGTACCTAGATATTAGTCGACTCTTGTGGGTCACTTGCTGGGCTGGGCCATACGTTAGGACAAGACTCCTTGCAACTGCTGGCTGTAAGGAGACCTTACATCCTTCTCGGATGATGGGTCGTAAAAATGGGTGGAACTCAATGTACGGTCCACCATCCCAGGCGCCACCGACTGTGGAACGCAACACCCCAAGCACCTGGCATGGTACCACCCACATTTGCAACAGCATCCACACTGGCACTTACCCCAGGAACTACACAAGGTGCCACCTATCATGCAAGTCACCATCCACGGTGTCATCTTTCTTCCCAGGCACAACTCAAGGTATTAAATATCATCTCGAGAAATGATTAATGAAATATATCTGGTTTCGCTATAATTAGAGATCAGATCAACTTTTCTGACCTTGATGAAGGAATTAACAACACATTTACTGTTAAAAACTCTTGAATTTGTCGAGTTTATTACTGAATTGAGAAGCCCAGATTTTTATTAAGGTAAGTTTTGACGCAGAATCCTTATTTACAAATATTAAATTAAGAGACGATAGATGCGTGCATTCATAGTCAGTAGAGACCAATAGAGCTAATGTGCTGCTGGAGTGTGAGCAAGGATTCAAAGAAACTGGTTAGATAGACTTGAGTCCTGGTAGTGTGGCGGACAGTGCATGCACTCAGAATGAAGAGTAGGAGTTTTTGCTTATTGGAGGATCTTTCGTGAGATTTTTACGCACAGCAGTCTTCAGTTTTGTAAAGAATGATATGAAAAACACGAAATAATCAGTAAGTGGTAATTCATTGGGTGAAAACGCCTTGTTAATGAGAGAGGCAGAGGAGAATGGCCGGACTGGTTCAAGCTAACAGGAAGGCGACAGTAACTCAAAGAACTATTGTTGCGAGTGAGGTATGCTGAAAAGCGTCTCTGAACGCGCAACACGTCGAGTCTTAAAAGGACGGGGTACAGAAGCAGAAGACCACCAGGTTCCACTACTGTCAGCTAAGAACAGGAAAATGAGGCAGCAACTACGTGATGCTGTCAAGACAACAAGGAATGTATCCAGCAGCTTGTTGAATCCATGACACGATGAATTCAGCTTGTACTATAAAGGTGCATCTAATAAAGTGGCCACACACACACACACACACACACACACACACACACACACACTTGCTGAGGTGGCACGAAGAGCTCAATCGTGCAGAGCAAAGTTACTAGTTATGGGTGATTTCAACCACAGAGAGATCGAGTGGGAAAACCTGGAGCCTCATGGAGGCCCCGAAACATGGAGAGCCAAGATGATGGATGTGGTACTGGAAAACCTCATGCATCAACACATCAGGGACAATACCAGAGAGAGAGGGGAGGATGAACCAGCAAGACTGGATCTTGTGTTCACTCTGAGTAGCTCAGACATCGATGACATCACATATGAGAGGCCCCTCGGAGCTAGTGACCATGTAGTCCTGAGTTTTGATTACATAGTAGAGTTACAAGTGGAGAGGGTAACAGGAGTCGAAGGGAAAAGCCAAACTATAAAAGGGGGGACTACACAGGTATGAGGAACTTTCTGCGGGAGGTGCAGTGGGACAGAGAACTGGTAGGAAAGTCAGTAAACGAAATGATGGAATATGTAACAACAAAATGCAAGGAGGCAGCGGAAAGGTTTGTTCCCAACGGCAACAGAAACATTGGGAAGACCAAAGCGAGTCCTTGGTTTACTCGAAGGTGCAGGGAGGCAAAAACTAAGTTCATTAGAGAATGGAAGAGGTACAGAGAGCAATGGACCCAGGAAAATAAGGAGATCAGTCGAAGAGCCAGAAACGAATATGTACAGATGAGGAGGGAGGCCCAGCGACAGTACGAAAATGACATAGCATCGAAAGTCAAGTCTGACCCGAAACTGCTGTTTAGCCACATTAGGAGAAAGACGACTGTCAAAGAACAGGTGATCAGGCTGAGGAAAGAAGATGGGAAACTCACAAGAAACGATCAAGAGGTATGCGAGGAGCTCAACATGAGATTTAAGGAAGTATTCACAATGGAGACAGGAAGGACTCTGGGAAGACAGGACAGAGGGGGATACCAATAGGGAATAGACCAACAAGTGCTGGATGATATGCACACAACTGAGGAGGAGGTGAAGAAGTTGCTAAGTGACCTTGATACCTCATAGGCAATGGGACCGGACAACACCTCCCAGTGGGTCCTCAGGGAGGAAGCAGATATACTGTGTGTGCCATTAACCACAATCTTCAACACATCCCTGGAAACTGGGCAACTACCTGAGGTATGGAAGACCGTAAATGTAGTTCCAATTTTTGAAAGAGGAGACAGAAAAGAGGCACTAAATTACAGACCAGTGTCACTGGCGTGTATAGTATGCAAAGTCATGGAGAAGATTATCAGAAGTAGAGTGGTGGAGCACCTGAAACGGAACAAGATTATAAATGACAACCAGCACGGATTCATGGAAGGCAAATCCTGTGTCACAAACCTTTTGGGGTTTTATGACAAAGTTACAGAAGTAAGACACGAGAGAGAGGGGTGGGTTGATTGCATTTTCTTGGACTGCAAGAAGGCCTTCGACACAGTTCCTCATGAGAGACTAGTGCAGAAACTAGAGGATCAGGCGCACATAACAGGAAGGGCAATGCAATGGATCAGAGAATACCTGACAGGGAGGCAACAACGAGTCATGGTACGGGATGAGGTATCACAGTGGGCACCTGTGACGAGCGGGGTCCCACAGGGGTCGGTCCTAGGACCAGTGCTATGTTTGGTATATGTGAATGACATGATGGAAGGGATAGATTCAGAGGTGTCCCTGTTCGCAGATGATGTGAAGTTAATGAGGAGAATTAAATAAGATGAGGATCAGGCAGGACTTCAAAGAGACCTGGACAGGCTGGACACGTGGTCCAGCAACTGACTTCTTAAATTCAACCCTGCCAAATGCAAAGTCATGAAGATCAGAGAAGGTCAAAGAAGACCGCAGACAGAGTATAGACTAGGTGGCCAAAGACTGCAAACCTCGCTCAAGGAGAAAGATCTTGGGGTGGCCATAACACCGAGCATGTCTCCAGAGGCACAACAACCAGATAACTGCTGCAGCATATGGGCGCCTGGCAAACCTGAGAATAGCCATACTGGAGTATGCAGCACCAGTTTGGAACCCACACCTGGTCAAGCACGTCGAGAAATTAGAGAAAGTGCAAAGGTTTGCAACAAGGCTAGTTCCGGAGCTCAGGGGTATGTCCTACGACGAAAGGTTGAGGGAAATAGGAATGACGACATTGGAGGACAGGAGGGTCAGGGGAGACATGATAACGACATACAAAACACTGCGTGGAATAAATAAGGTGGACAGAGACAGGGTGTTCCAGAGAGGGGACTCAGAAACAAGGGGCCAAAATTGGAGGCTAAAGACTCAGACGAGTCAGAGGGATGTTAGGAAGTATTTCGTCAGTCATAGAGTCGTCAGGAAGTGGAATAGCCTAGCAAGTGATGTAGTGGAGGCAGGAACCATACTTAGCTTTAAGACGAGGTATGACAAAGCTCTGGAAGCAGAGAGAGAGAGTACCTAGTAGCGATCAGTGAAGAGGCGGGGCTAGGAGCTGATTATCGACCCCTACAACCACAATTAGGTGAGTACACACACACACACACACTCACACACACACACACACACACACACACACACAGCTTGGAATCGGAGCCAAGAGCTTGGACTCGACCCCTGCAACCTCACCTAGGTGAGTACTCACACACACACACACACACACACACACACACACACACACACACACACACACACACACACACACACACACACACACACACACACACACACACACACACACAAATAGGTGAGTACACACTCACGCATATTACACACCCATTTGTGTTTTCTACTATTTTCTTAATAGCTCTTGTTCTTTACTTCCTCTTGTCTCCACATGGAAGCGGAAATAAACTTTCCGTCCTGAGGTCATGTGTTTCGTAAGAGGCGATCATAATGCCTCGAGAAAAGGGCTAGTAACTCCTCCTGTATAAATTACTAAATGTAAAATTTAAGACTTCTGCTTTAGTTTTTGGGTAACCCTGCTTTGGTGGGATATGGCCGGTTTATTATATATATTATATATATATATATATATATATATATATATATATATATATATATATATATATATATATATATATATATATATATATATATATATATGCAATAAGATCACAATAAACAGGTGATTTCATAATATGCAAAACAACCACTGTGAAAGAATAAATTCCAAGCGCTTTCGTGACTACTCTCATTATCAAGGAACAATGAAAGTAATGCATCAAAGGAAGGAATATAAAGGGTCTATCCCACACCTGACTATCACATCCCACAACAAAGCAACACCTGCTGCGCGACTCATAAGAAAGGAAGCACTGCAGCAGGCCCGCAGGCCCTGCTGCAGTTGATAAATTAAGCTCCTTGACTGACTTAAATGATTTTAACATGGTTAGTTTTGATGTTACTTCCTTGTTTACAAACGTTCCTGTTGAAGATTTATTAAGTTTATTATCTGAAGAACTCGTTAATTATGATTTACCATTGCCAGTTCCTACTATCATTAAACTTATTAAACTTTGCATTGTTGATGCAAAATTTGTATTTAATGATAAGTTTTACACTCAGAAGATTGGTATGGCAATGGGAAATCCTCTTTCACCTGTTCTTAGTAACCTATACATGGAATTTTTTGAAACAAGGTTACTTAACACAATCCTCCCTAATAGAGCTAAATGGTTCAGATATTTTGATGATATTTTGTGTCTTATGCCCAAAAATGTAGATACACACCATTTCCTTGGTAAATTAAATGGCTTAGCCCATGGAAATATAAACACATATGCAGTATAATGTGATCCTTTATTGACAACGTTTCGCCCACACAGTGGGCCTTTTCAAGTCACAAACGGATCTACCTGGGGTGGAAGGTACGTGAGTATTTATGACCTCAGCATTCTGAATCTGACTATAAATACTCGCGTACTTTCCACCCCAGGTAGATCTGTTTGTAACTTGAAAAAGCCCACTATGTAGGCGAAACGTTGTCAGTAAAGGATCACATTGTACTGCATATGTGTTTATATTTCCACAGTGTCGGTATTTTATACCATTTATTTCCAACTTAGCCCATTCTATAAACTTTACTGTTGAGTTTGAAGAAAATAACTCATTGCCTTTTCTAGATGTTTTAATTATTAAGGGTAATAATGAATTCAAATTTAAAATTTACAGAAAACCTACAAATAACTGTTCCTATGTCCATTATTATTCCTCGCATCAAGATAGAGTTAAACTGTCTGTTTTCTCATCAATGTTTTTGAGAGCTTTACGAATTTGTAGTCCTGAGTTCATAGATGAGGAAATATCCAAAGTTTATGAAATAGGTAATGATTTGAAATACCCAAGAAACGTAATTGATAAATCTTTTAAAGTTGCTAGAAATACTTTTTACAATCCAAAAAGGGACAACCAGCCTTATTCAACTAAAAATATGTTGGTTCTCCCTTACCATGAAAACTTGGTTGATATGCCTTCTCTTCTTAAGACTTTTAATATTAAAGTTGTATTCAAAAATCTTGATACAGTAAAAAAAACTTTTGATAAAGAATTCCCTCCAAAATGCTGATGGATGTGTCTATAAGATTCCTTGTAAAATTTGCGATAAAGTTTATTACGGTCAAACTGGTAAAAATCTCGAACTAAGATTAAAACAACATAAATATAGCATTAGAACTGGACAAGATTCCAATGCTCTATTTATTCATGTAAGAGATTTTAACCATCCAATTGATTTTCAAAAAGTTGAGAAAGTTGTATCAAGCAAGTCCATGGTCGACAGGAATATAATTGAATCTTGTTTCATAAAAAACAGTTTTGACAATAATATGAATATTTTCTTTGGTTTATATAAATTAGATCCATTTATAATTAATAGAATTTGGGGAGAATTTAATAATACACTGGACAAATAATAAATTTTAAAATTCTTATGAAGAAAGATTTCTTCCTTATGAAGAAAGATTGAAGACTCTTAAATTACATTCACTTGTTAGACGAAGAATGAGGGGAGACCTGATCGAAGTGTATAAGTGGAAGATAGGTATTAATAAAGGGGATATTAATAAGGTCTTGAGGATATCTCTCCAAGAGAGAACCCGCAGTAATGGATTTAAATTAGACAAGTTTAGATTTAGAAAGGACATAGGAAAGTATTGGTTTGGAAATAGGGTAGTTGATGAGTGGAACAGTCTACCTAGTTGGATTTTAAATAAATGGTATAAAATACCGACACAATGGAAATATAAACACAAATGCAGTATAATGTGATCCTTTATTGACTACGTTTCGCCCACACAGTGGGCTTTTTCAAGTCACAAACAGAACTACCTGGGGTGGAAGGAACGCGAGTATTTATAGTCCGGTTCAGAATGCTGAGGTCAGGTGAAGAATGCTGCATCTGATGATGTACCGAGTGGGGTTATAGAGTCTAAAAACTTGGGTAGCTTGGAAAGGAGATTGGATAAGTTTGTGAGCAGACCTTCTACAGTGTTCTTATGTGGGATAGCGATGAAGAAGTTTCTTGGCAAGTGGTTCAGCTATGTAATAGAAGCCACTATTCTGGTTGAAGTTGTCGGATATAGAAATAAGTGATGATTCCAGGATTCTTCGGTATTGAGTGTTGTCTTCTGTGGCGATAAGTCTTGAGTTTCTGTAGTTTATCAAGTGGTTGTGTGAATTACGGTGTTGTACACAGGCATTCCTTGTGTCGTCAGACCTGCTTGCGTATCGGTGTTCCGAAATACGTGTTTGGAGGTCCCTTGATGTTTCGCCCACGTATAACTTGTTGCAGTCATTACAAGGGATTATGTATACCCCTGCAGAGGATGGAGGCTTGTCCTGTCTACTACTGGTGATGTCCTTGATGGTCGTGGTTGTGGAGGTAGATACTTGGAATGATGTTTTGGCAAAGATGTTGGAAACATGTTTGGCAATGGAGTTGGTGGGAAGGACTATGTATCTCCTCATGTTTACCATATCTGAGTAATTGAAATTTCTCATCGTTGAACTTCATATTGTTTTCTGCAGCCCACTGAAAGATTTGGTTGATGTCCGCCTGGAGCTTTGCAGTGTCTGCATTGGAAGACACTGTCATGCAGATTCGGGTGTCATCTGCAAAGGAAGACACGGTGCTGTGGCTGACATCCTTGTCTATGTCGGATATGAGGATGAGGAACAAGATGGGAGCGAGTACTGTGCCTTGTGGAACAGAGCTTTTCACCGTAGCTGCCTCGGACTTTACTCTGTTGACGACTACTCTCTGTGTTCTGTTAGTGAGGAAATTATAGATCCATCGACCGACTTTTCCTGTTATTCCTTTAGCACGCATTTTGAGCGCTATTACGCCATGGTCACACTTGTCGAAGGCTTTTGCAAAGTCTGTATATATTACATCTGCATTCTTTTTGTCTTCTAGTGCATTTAGGACCTTGTCGTAGTGATCCAATAGTTGAGACAGACAGGAGCGACCTGTTCTAAACCCATGTTGCCCTGGGTTGTTTAACTGATGGGTTTCTAGATGGGTGGTGATCTTGCTTCTTAGGACCCTTTCAAAGATTTTTATGATATGGGATGTTAGTGCTATTGGTCTGTAATTATTTGCTGTTGCTTTACTGCCCCCTTTGTGGAGTGGGGCTTTGTCTGTTGTTTTTAGTAACTGTGGGACGACCCCCGTGTCCATGCTCCCTCTCCATAGGATGGAAAAGGCTCGTGATAGGGGCTTCTTGCAGTTCTTGATGAACACAGAGTTCCATAAGTCTGGCCCTGGGGCAGAGTGCATGGGCATGTCATTTATCGCCTGTTCGAAGTCATTTGGCGTCAGGATAACATCGGATAGGCTTGTGTTAATCAAATTTTGTGACTCTCTCATAAAAAATTAATTTTGATCTTCGACTCTCAGTCTGGTTAGCGGCTTGCTAAAAACTGAGTCATATTGGGACTTGAGTAGCTCACTCATTTCCTTGCTGTCATCTGTGTAGGACCCACCTTGTTTAAGTAGGGGCCCAATACTGGACGTTGTTCTCGATTTTGATTTGGCATAGGAGAAGAAATACTTTGGGTTTCTTTCGATTTCATTTATGGCTTTTAGTTCTTCCGGCGATTCCTGACTCCTAAAGGATTCTTTTAGCTTAAGTTCGATGCTTGCTATTTCTCTGACCAGTGTCTCCCTACGCATTTCAGATATATTGACCTCTTTTAGCCGCTCTGTTATTCTTTTCCGTCGCCTGTAAAGGGAGCGCCTGTCTCTTTCTATTTTACATCTACTCCTCCTTTTTCTTAGAGGAATAAGCCTTGTGCATACATCGAGTGCCACCGAGTTAATCTGTTCTAGGCATAAGTAGGGGTCTGTGTTGCTTAGTATATCTTCCCA
Source organism: Cherax quadricarinatus (assembly GCF_038502225.1). Taxonomy (NCBI): domain Eukaryota; kingdom Metazoa; phylum Arthropoda; class Malacostraca; order Decapoda; family Parastacidae; genus Cherax; species Cherax quadricarinatus. Next base: position 7,252,583 of record NC_091381.1, on the reverse strand, counting down.
GCTTATATCGGTTAGGACTTGGTTTACTTGGTCCCACTTTATGTTTTTGTTATTGAAGTTGAATTTGGTGAATGCTCCCTCGTGACCAATCTCATTATGTCGGTCTGCGGCTCCGCGCATACATGACTGAACCTCAATTTATGTTGTGATCTGAGTATATTGTTTTTGATATGGTGACATTTCTTATCAGATCATCATTGTTAGTGAAGATGAGGTCTAGTGTATTCTCCAGTCTAGTAGGCTCTATTATTTGCTGGTTTAAATTGAATTTTGTGCAGAGATTTAAAAGCTCGCGTGAGTATGAGTTTTCATCAGAGCTGCCTCCTGGTGTTATTACTGCAACAATATTATTTGCTACATTCCTCCATTTTAGGTGCCTTAAGTTGAACACGTTCTCGCCACTAGAGAAGTCATGCTACTGAACACATTCAGTCCACTAGAGAAGTCATGCTACTGAACACATTCAGTCCACTAGAGAAGTCATGCTACTGAACACATTCAGTCCACTAGAGAAGTCATGCTACTGAACACATTCAGTCCACTAGAGAAGTCATGCTACTGAACACATTCAGACCACTAGAGAAGTCATGCTACTGAACACATTCTGGCCACTAGAGAAGTCATGCTACTGAACACATTCAGTCCACTAGTGAAGTCATGCTACTGAACACATTCTGGCCACTAGAGAAGTCATGCTACTGAACACATTCAGTCCACTAGAGAAGTCATGCTACTGAACACATTCTGGCCACTAGAGAAGTCATGCTACTGAACACATTCAGTCCACTAGAGAAGTCATGCTACTGAACACATTCTGGCCACTAGAGAAGTCATGCTACTGAACACATTCAGTCCACTAGAGAAGTCATGCTACTGAACACATTCAGTCCACTAGAGAAGTCATGCTACTGAACACATTCTGAACACATTGTGGCCACTAGAGAAGTCATGCTACTGAACACATTCAGTCCACTAGAGAAGTCATGCTACTGAACACATTCAGTCCACTAGAGAAGTCATGCTACTGAACACATTCTGGCCACTAGAGAAGTCATGCTACTGAACACATTCAGTCCACTAGAGAAGTCATGCTACTGAACACATTCTGGCCACTAGAGAAGTCATGCTACTGAACACATTCAGTCCACTAGAGAAGTCATGCTACTGAACACATTCTGGCCACTAGAGAAGTCATGCTACTGAACACATTCAGTCCACTAGAGAAGTCATGCTACTGAACACATTCTGGCCACTAGAGAAGTCATGCTACTGAACACATTCAGTCCACTAGAGAAGTCATGCTACTGAACACATTCTGGCCACTAGAGAAGTCATGCTACTGAACACATTCAGTCCACTAGAGAAGTCATGCTACTGAACACATTCTGGCCACTAGAGAAGTCATGCTACTGAACACATTCAGTCCACTAGAGAAGTCATGCTACTGAACACATTCAGTCCACTAGAGAAGTCATGCTACTGAACACATTCTGGCCACTAGAGAAGTCATGCTACTGAACACATTCAGTCCACTAGAGAAGTCATGCTACTGAACACATTCAGTCCACTAGAGAAGTCATGCTACTGAACACATTCTGGCCACTAGAGAAGTCATGCTACTGAACACATTCAGTCCACTAGAGAAGTCATGCTACTGAACACATTCTGGCCACTAGAGAAGTCATGCTACTGAACACATTCTGGCCACTAGAGAAGTCATGCTACTGAACACATTCTGGCCACTAGAGAAGTCATGCTACTGAACACATTCTGGCCACTAGAGAAGTCATGCTACTGAACACATTCAGTCCACTAGAGAAGTCATGCTACTGAACACATTCAGTCCACTAGAGAAGTCATGCTACTGAACACATTCTGGCCACTAGAGAAGTCATGCTACTGAACACATTCAGTCCACTAGAGAAGTCATGCTACTGAACACATTCTGGCCACTAGAGAAGTCATGCTACTGAACACATTCAGTCCACTAGAGAAGTCATGCTACTGAACACATTCTGGCCACTAGAGAAGTCATGCTAATGAACACATTCAGTCCACTAGAGAAGTCATGCTACTGAACACATTCTGGCCACTAGAGAAGTCATGCTACTGAACACATTCAGTCCACTAGAGAAGTCATGCTACTGAACTAGAGAACATTCTGAACACATTCAGTCCACTAGAGAAGTCATGCTACTGAACACATTCAGTCCACTAGAGAAGTCATGCTACTGAACACATTCTGGCCACTAGAGAAGTCATGCTACTGAACACATTCAGTCCACTAGAGAAGTCATGCTACTGAACACATTCTGGCCACTAGAGAAGTCATGCTACTGAACACATTCTGGCCACTAGAGAAGTCATGCTACTGAACACATTCTGGCCACTAGAGAAGTCATGCTACTGAACACATTCTGGCCACTAGAGAAGTCATGCTACTGAACACATTCAGTCCACTAGAGAAGTCATGCTACTGAACACATTCTGGCCACTAGAGAAGTCATGCTACTGAACACATTCTGGCCACTAGAGAAGTCATGCTACTGAACACATTCAGTCCACTAGAGAAGTCATGCTACTGAACACATTCAGTCCACTAGAGAAGTCATGCTACTGAACACATTCAGTCCACTAGAGAAGTCATGCTACTGAACACATTCAGTCCACTAGAGAAGTCATGCTACTGAACACATTCTGGCCACTAGAGAAGTCATGCTACTGAACACACTTCATGCTACTGAACACATTCTGGCCACTAGAGAAGTCATGCTACTGAACACATTCTGGCCACTAGAGAAGTCATGCTACTGAACACATTCAGTCCACTAGAGAAGTCATGCTACTGAACACATTCTGGCCACTAGAGAAGTCATGCTACTGAACACATTCAGTCCACTAGAGAAGTCATGCTACTGAACACATTCAGTCCACTAGAGAAGTCATGCTACTGAACACATTCAGTCCACTAGAGAAGTCATGCTACTGAACACATTCTGGCCACTAGAGAAGTCATGCTACTGAACACATTCAGTCCACTAGAGAAGTCATGCTACTGAACACATTCTGTCCACTAGAGAAGTCATGCTACTGAACACATTCTGGCCACTAGAGAAGTCATGCTACTGAACACATTCAGTCCACTAGAGAAGTCATGCTACTGAACACATTCTGGCCACTAGAGAAGTCATGCTACTGAACACATTCAGTCCACTAGAGAAGTCATGCTACTGAACACATTCTGGCCACTAGAGAAGTCATGCTACTGAACACATTCAGTCCACTAGAGAAGTCATGCTACTGAACACATTCTGGCCACTAGAGAAGTCATGCTACTGAACACATTCAGTCCACTAGAGAAGTCATGCTACTGAACACATTCTGGCCACTAGAGAAGTCATGCTACTGAACACATTCAGTCCACTAGAGAAGTCATGCTACTGAACACATTCTGGCCACTAGAGAAGTCATGCTACTGAACACATTCAGTCCACTAGAGAAGTCATGCTACTGAACACATTCTGGCCACTAGAGAAGTCATGCTACTGAACACATTCAGTCCACTAGAGAAGTCATGCTACTGAACACATTCTGGCCACTAGAGAAGTCATGCTACTGAACACATTCAGTCCACTAGAGAAGTCATGCTACTGAACACATTCTGGCCACTAGAGAAGTCATGCTACTGAACACATTCAGTCCACTAGAGAAGTCATGCTACTGAACACATTCTGGCCACTAGAGAAGTCATGCTACTGAACACATTCAGTCCACTAGAGAAGTCATGCTACTGAACACATTCTGGCCACTAGAGAAGTCATGCTACTGAACACATTCAGTCCACTAGAGAAGTCATGCTACTGAACACATTCTGGCCACTAGAGAAGTCATGCTACTGAACACATTCAGTCCACTAGAGAAGTCATGCTACTGAACACATTCTGGCCACTAGAGAAGTCATGCTACTGAACACATTCAGTCCACTAGAGAAGTCATGCTACTGAACACATTCTGGCCACTAGAGAAGTCATGCTACTGAACACATTCAGTCCACTAGAGAAGTCATGCTACTGAACACATTCTGGCCACTAGAGAAGTCATGCTACTGAACACATTCTGGCCACTAGAGAAGTCATGCTACTGAACACATTCAGTCCACTAGAGAAGTCATGCTACTGAACACATTCAGTCCACTAGAGAAGTCATGCTACTGCCACTAGAGAAGTCATGCTACTGAACACATTCACACAGTTCTACTGAACACATTCTGGCCACTAGAGAAGTCATGCTACTGAACACATTCAGCCACTAGAGAAGTCATGCTACTGAACACATTCTGGCCACTAGAGAAGTCATGCTACTGAACACATTTCCACTAGAGAAGTCCACTAGAGAAGTCATGCTACTGAACACATTCTACTGAACACATTAAGTGGCCACTAGAGAAGTCATGCTACTGAACACATTCAGTCCACTAGAGAAGTCAACACATTCTGGCCACTAGAGAAGTCATGCTACTGAACACATTCAGTCCACTAGAGAAGTCATGCTACTGAACACATTCTGGCCACTAGAAAAGTCATGCTACTGAACACATTCAGTGGCCACTAGAGAAGTCATGCTACTGAACACATTCTGGCCACTAGAGAAGTCATGCTACTGAACACATTCAGTCCACTAGAGAAGTCATGCTACTGAACACATTCTGGCCACTAGAGAAGTCATGCTACTGAACACATTCAGTCCACTAGAGAAGTCATGCTACTGAACACATTCTGGCCACTAGAGAAGTCATGCTACTGAACACATTCAGTCCACTAGAGAAGTCATGCTACTGAACACATTCAGTCCACTAGAGAAGTCATGCTACTGAACATATTCTGGCCACTAGAGAAGTCATGCTACTGAACACATTCATTCCACTAGAGAAGTCATGCTACTGAACACATTCTGGCCACTAGAGAAGTCATGCTACTGAACACATTCAGTCCACTAGAGAAGTCATGCTACTGAACACATTCTGGCCACTAGAGAAGTCATGCTACTGAACACATTCTGGCCACTAGAGAAGTCATGCTATTGAACACATTCTTGCCACTAGAGAAGTCATGCTATTGAACACATTCGGGCCACTAGAGAAGTCATGCTACTGAACACATTCAGTCCACTAGAGAGGTCGTGCTACTGAACACATTCTGGCCACTAGAGAAGTCATGCTACTGAACACATTCTGGCCACTAGAGAAGTCATGCTATTGAACACATTCTTGAACAACACATTCTTGCCACTAGAGAAGTCATGCTATTGAACACATTCGGGCCACTAGAGAAGTCATGCTACTGAACACATTCAGTCCACTAGAGAAGTCATGCTACTGAACACATTCTGGCCACTAGAGAAGTCATGCTACTGAACACATTCAGTCCACTAGAGAAGTCATGCTACTGAACACATTCTGGCCACTAGAGAAGTCATGCTACTGAACACATTCTTGCCACTAGAGAAGTCATGCTACTGAACACATTCTGGCTACTAGAGAAGTCATGGTATTGAACACATTCTTGCCACTAGAGAAGTCATGCTATTGAACACATTCTGGCCACTAGAGAAGTCATGCTACTGAACACATTCTTGCCACTAGAGAAGTCATGGTATTGAACACATTCTTGCCACTAGAGAAGTCATGCTACTGAACACATTCTTGCCACTAGAGAAGTCATGCTAGAGAAGTCATGCTATTGAACACATTCTTGCCACTAGAGAAGTCATGCTAGAGGAGTCATGCTATTGAACACATTCTTGCCACTAGAGAAGTCATGCTAGAGAAGTCATGCTAGAGAAGTCATGCTAGAGAAGTCATGCTATTGAACACATTCTTGCCACTAGAGAAGTCATGCTATTGAACACATTCTTGACACTAGAGAAGTCATGCTATTGAACATATTCTTGCCACTAGAGAAATCATGCTATTGAACACATTCTGGCCACTAGAGAAGTCATGCTACTGAACACATTCTGGCCACTAGAGAAGTCATGCTATTGAACACATTCTTGCCACTAGAGAAGTCATGCTATTGAACACATTCAGTCCACTAGAGAAGTCATGCTATTGAACACATTCTTGCCACTAGAGAAGTCATGCTATTGAACACATTCGGTCCACTAGAGAAGTCATGCTATTGAACACATTCTTGCCACTAGAGAAGTCATGCTATTGAACACATTCTGGCCACTAGAGAAGTCATGCTATTGAACACATTCTAGCCACTAGAGAAGTCATGCTATTGAACACATTCTTGCCACTAGAGAAGTCATGCTACTGAACACATTCTGGCCACTAGAGAAGTCATGCTACTGAGCACATTCTGGCCACTAGAGAAGTCATGCTACTGAGCACATTCTGGCCACTAGAGAAGTCATGCTACTGAGCACATTCTGGCCACTAGAGTGATATTTTTGCAAATTTCAACATTTATCTGATTTCTTTTCCATCACGTCGTTAAAACGTTTTCTAGATATTTAAGTTGCATCTGTTCTGCTGAAAAAAAGCGTTTTTCTATGTCGATATAAAGTAATAAGACCTATCTTGACTAACCTCACCTTAACAAACCAGTATTAATCTACCCTAATTAATCCAATCCATTATTAACCAAATCTAACCTAATCTACTGTAATATTTCCTAATCATTTATAACATTCCCTAGCATACCTAAATTAACTTAAAATAAAAAGGAGTTTTTATAAGTGTACAGGAACGTTCACAAACTGACGATAAGAATTGACTATAAAAACTAAGGCAGTAAAATGAGAACGGGTTTCGGTATTGTCAGGAAGGCAGTCACACACTCTGGCTGTCTTTATACAAGAACATTGAGGTCTTCACGCGTCCCACTTTTTGGGAACGTATTTTTTTCGGGGTGAGGGGTGAATTTGTAGCTCAGTGGTAAACCATTTTACTTCCAACCATAAATATAAGAATTCTATTTCGGGGAAAATCAAGACGTATTGGTAAGTCTTGTAATTCCTGTTTTCATACACCTGAAAATCGATATGTACGTAGATGTTAGTCAGCTGTTGTTAGGTAAGACACATATGCAACAGTTAGGTATCTTTATTTCGAAACGTTTCGCCTACACAGTAGGCTTCTTCTCCAGACTGAGGGACTGACCACCTCAAAACTTTAAGGGTGATGGACTGATTACATCGTCTTCAAGTCTCTTCTGCTTCTATCAACTTTTCTGTACTCAACTGAAGAAGCCTACTGTGTAGGCGAAACGTTTCAAAATAAAGATACCTAACTGTTGCATATGTGTCTTACCTAACAACCTGTCGGTATTTTATACCATTTTAATGTTCAGTCAGCTGTTAAAGACTAAAGTGCTCAGTAATAACCCACATGGAGACAGAAACACAGATTATTTGATCTCTATATTTCAACCTCCTCAGTATATTTTGACCCAGAAGAGGGTCGAAATATGCAGATCAATTAATCTCCTGAGTTTCTGTCTCCATGTGGGCTATTACTGAGCGTAGCATCACATGCTGAGCGAGACATGGCCAAGTGTCCATACAAACTGCTTCTCCTGCTCATCTAGAAGTAAATAAACATTTGGGTGGCATCCTGGGGAAGGACCTCAGAGGAAATATGCCACAATGTCTGCCTTTCTTGGATTCTTTTGTTTTCTGGTAATTACTCGAAGATAATTATTCAAAGAAAGTCTTTCAACATCATTAAGCTGTTTTTTTTTTGTTCTCTTCGTTATAGTTGTTGTTAAGTTTCAGGTGTTGTCGAAGTTATAGCAGCTGTTGTTAAAGTTGCAGCTATTTTTGAAGTTATAGCTGTTGTTGTTGAAGTTGAAGCTGCTGTTGTTGTTTAAGTTGCAGCTGTTGTTGAAGTTATAACAGCTGTTGTTGAAGTTATAACAGCTGTTGTTGAAGTTATAACAGCTGTTGTTGAAGTTATAACAGCTGTTGTTGAAGTTATACCAGCTGTTGGTGAAGTTGTAGCTGTTGTTAAAGTTGCAGCTATTGTTGAAGTTGCAGCTGCTGTTGTTGTTGTTGAGGTCGCAACTGTTGTTGTTGACGCTCTTGCTTTTGTTCTTGTCCTTAATTGCTGTTTTCGTTTTTAGTTTTCTTTCTTAGATGTTCTAGCTGTTTTGTTCTTGTCCTTGTCCTTCTTTCGTTCGCATTCTTGCTCTTCAAGTTCCTTTTGCTGAACTTATTTGTGTGTGTGTTCGTTATTCATGTTGTCGTTCTTGTACGTGTTTTTCTCGTTCTTTTTGTTATTATTCTTGATGCTGTTCTTGTTATTTATATTGTTTTGTAGATGCTATCCTTGTTCTCATTTCTATTTTTCCCTTGTCCTTGTTGCTTTTGTTGTTGTCCTTATTCTTGTTGTTATTCTTGTTTTTGTCATTTTTTTTTGGTTCATGATGTTGCTGTTGTTTTGTTCTTATTGCAATTGCTCATCTTGTTCATGTTTTTACTTGATATCGCTGTTCCTGTTCTTATTGTTCTTCTTGTTATTGTTTATTGTTGTCGTTAACGTGGCTTTTGTTTCCTTGCTATTGTTGTTCATGTCCTTGTTCTTAGCATTTGTTATTATTTTCCGCGATGTTCTTGGTCTTGCTTTTCTTATTTTATTATTGTTTTATTGCTTTTGTTCGAGTGCTTCTTATTTTCTTCCTTATTTTAGTGTTCTTGTTATTGTTGCTGTTGTTGTTGTTCGTCTTTTTATTGCTCTTGTTATGTGCTGTTATTTTTGCTTATCTTTTCTTCTCTTATACGTTTTTTCTTATCTCTCTCTTTTCTTCATAGTATTTTTTCACATTTCCCTCGTTCCTTCTTATTCCTCTCTCTCTCTCTCTCTCTCTCTCTCTCTCTCTCTCTCTCTCTCTCTCTCTCTCTCTCTCTCTCTCTCTCTCTCTCTCTATTATCTCTCTCTTTCTTCTTATTCCTTTCTTCTGCCTATTTCTCATTTTTTTTCCTCATTTTTCATATTACTCTCTTTTTTCTCATTCCTTTCATTTTCTTCTTATTCTTCTCATTTTCTTCTCATTCCTCTCATTTCTTAGGACTCTTTTCGTCTTATTCCTTTCCTTACTTCTTCTTTTTTCTTCTTCCTCTCGTTTTCATCTTATTTTCTTTGTCGTCTTCCTCTGTTTCATATTATTCCTCTCTTCTTCTTCTTCCTCTCTTTTCTCTTATTCCTCTCTTTCTTACCATTCATATTTTTTTTCTTAATACTCTGTTTTATTCCTACTCTTCTCTTTTATCCTTACTCCTCACTTTTGCACTATTCCTTTGTTTTTCCTACATTTCCTTTATTTCTTATTCCTCTTTTTTTATTCTTCTTTTATTCATATTCCTCTTTTTTATTCCTGTTTCATTTACATTCTTCGCTTTTATATTTTTTGTCTCTTGTTTTATTCATTTCCTCTATTTTCTTCATATTCCTCCTTTTCTCTTCTTTTTTCTTCTTGCTGGACATGTTCAATTTAAGGTCTCCTGGGTGAATACAAGAACCGTCAAGCTGTCAAATTTGGGAGGAAAATGGTACAAGCCGTCAAGTTCTTGTCAGCTTGTGACAAACAAATCCACTTGTACCATCCTCTTCAGAGTGTTTTCTGTAATTGCTAAGATTATGAGAGGCGCCCACCACTGTTCTGTCACTGTCGACAACAACTCTTGTTGTGTTACGAATGACTAAATGATAATTATTACTAACAACAACAATTATACCTAACGTTTGTCTAAAAAAAAAATAGGGATGGAGACATTCCATCCCTTCCAGGAAAGGTGTAAGTGATCACCAGACACTCACACCTTCAAGAGAAGGTTAAGTTATCACAAGACACAATCCAAAGGTGACAGTGATCACCAGACACTCACACCTTCCCTGGAAGGTGAGTGATCAACAGACACTCACAGTGGGACAACACAACCGTAGCTCCTTGTTGCAATAAGAACATAAGAAGGAACACTGCAACAAACCTACAGGCCTATGCGAGGCAGGTCCAATTCTCCCAACCTAGTGAAGTTAGACACGTCACTTAAGGGAGGAGCACAGCATCCGACCTAGCAGTACAAGCTAGTAAGGTCCAGCTCACACCCACCCACACCCACTCATGTATTTATCCAACCTATTATTAAAACTACACAAGGTCTTAACGTCTATGACGGTACTCGGGAGTTTGTTCCACTCATCCACGACTCTATTACCAAACCAGTGCTTTCCTATATCCTTCTTGAATCTGAATTTTTCCAACTTAAAACCAATGCTGCGAGTCCTGCCTAGGCTAGATATTTTCACCACGCTATTTACATCCCCTTTATTTATTCCTGTCTTCCATTTATACACCTCGATCATATCCCCCCTAATTCTACGCCTTTCTAGAGAGTGCAGATTCGGGGCCCTCAGTCTATCCTCATAGCGAAGATTTCTGATACATGGGATCAACTTTGTCAGCCTCCTCTGTTGGTTTAGAAAGACACGTAAGCAAACACTATAACATATTTATTAGAAAAGGTTTCGGTCCTGGGACCTTGATCACTTCTAACATGTTAGAAGTGATCAAGGTCCCAGGACCGAAACCTTTTCTAATAAATATGTTATAGTGTTTGCTAACGTGTCTTTCTAAACCAACTTGTCGGTATTTATTACCAAGGTTTATACCATCCTCCTCTGTACGTTTTCCAGTACAATTATATCCATTCTGTAATACGGTGACCAGAACTGTGCAGCATAATCTAAATGAGGCCTAACCAAAGATATATAGAGTTGAAGAACAACCTGAGGACTTCTATTATTTATACTTCTTGCTATGAAGGCAAGGATTCTGTTAGCTTTATTGCGAACACATGCACTGTTGTCTTGGTTTTAGATTACTGCTAACCAGAACTCCTAAATCCTTTTCGCAATCCATAACATTAAGATCTATATTATTTAGTTTATATGTGGCATGGTTATTTTCCTGTCCAACATTTAGAACTTTGCATTTGTCTATATTAAACTGCATTTGCCACTTCTCCGACCACTGCATCAGTCTCTTTAAATCATCCTGGAGTGCTCGAATGTCCTCATTAGAATGAATTGGACGGCCTATTTTGGTGTCGTCAGCAAATTTGCTTATGACGCTATTTATTCCCTCATCTATGTCGTTTATGTAAATTGTGAACAACAACGGGCCCAGCACTGACCCCTTTGGAACACCGCTTGTGACGTGCCCCCATTCTGATTTCTCCCCATTTATGCAAACTCTCTGCTACCTATTTGTCAACCTTGCCTCTACTCGGGAAAAAATTTCTCCTCCTATTCCGTGTGCCTTTAGTTTTCTCAATAGCCTCAGATGTGGAACTCTATCGAAAGCCTTACTGAAGTCCATATACACAATATCATATTCAATACCATGATCTATCTCCTCAAATACCTTAGTGAAGAAAGTTAATAAATTCGTAAGACAGGAACGCCCCTTTGTAAAACAGTGCTGAGATTCATTAATCAATTTATGCATTTGGAGATGGCTACGAATTGCTTCGGCAATTATTGATTCCACAAATTTACCAACTATGGAGGTAAGGCTTATTGATCGATAGTTCGAAGCCAAGGACCTGTCACCTGCCTTGTAAATAGGTATTACATTTGCCATTTTCCACTTGTCTGGCACTATGCCAGTTTGTAGTGATATATTGAAAAGATTAGCCAAAGGTATGCTAAGTTCCTCTTTACATTCCTTTAACACCCTTGCAAACAATTCAGCAAGGGGATTTGTTAGGTTTTAGTTTCTCTATTTGTTTGACTACCATGTCACTAGTTATCCTAATCGTGCATAGTTTATTATCGTCCTGTTCTATATAATTTATTATTTCTGGAATTTTACTAGTATCTTCCTGAGTCACTTTATTTCTCCTTATGTTACTTTATTTTTCCTTAAAACTATTTTCTCCTGGTTCCAGTGGGCTTTGGTGACTAGGAAAAATAATTCAAATAGGTGGCATTGTTTCCAGTACTTTCCCACATTCAGCACAGCAGCAGACAGATGTGCTGAGTAAGTAGGCAGGGATCCAGTGGGGTAGTTGGGACCAAGATCTTTGGGGTTCTGATGGCTGGGACGGTGTTAGTTTAATATCTTCATTATGCACCCATACCCATCCTGTGGGCGGTAGTCAAAGATTTACAGAGGTACATAATAGGTCCAGGGACTGGGGCCCAAAGCTTTGATAGCTGAACAAGGTACAAAGGTAATGAACTCCAGGTAGATCTGGGCACAATCATGACCAAGTTACAAGGTAATGAACTCCAGGTAGGTCTGGTCACAATCATGGCCAAGTTACAAGGTAATGACCTCAGGCAGATGGTGGGCATGCAATCCCATGGTATGTAGCGAGTGACCTTGGCTAAGCAGACAGCTTTTAGGGCTTCTGGGTAACCGTGAATGTATTAGCAGTTGGGCGACCATCACAAAGACACCTCTGGGTGAGGCAACAGGCGGATGACGGTCGGTGAGTCAGCAGCTTGGCGAAAGCACCTCGGTGACAGCTGGTCAGTTAGCAGTTGGGTGAGTCAGCACTGTGTGAAGGCATTTGGATGATGACGAAATAGTCAATCAATGGGTGAGAGTCACAAGGCACCCACTATAATGGGTGACAAGCCAAGGCAATAACAGAGCAGCTGAGTGACAACAGGCGGGTGTCCGGTCGTAGGGGGTGACAACTTTTGGATACGACTAGCAGTGAGGGCCGGCCGCAGGTGACAAGCAGTGGATGAGGCAGTTGAATAACCCTCACCAACAACACTCAAGGGATAGGGCAAATCAGTATAATGGTTGACATTCTGGAGCAACTCGAGTTCCAAAACCCCTAAGTTATCAAAACTATTTTCTTGAATACATTCTTGAACCTTAAATACTTCCTTCTTGAATACGTCCTTAAACAACGAGCGAAGGAATAGCCTTTCAGTCTAGTTGAATGGGTATACCCATGCCTGTGGTCACAGGCAAGGGTATACCCACAGGGATCACTTCACATGTGAATATCCCAGTAAAACAATACAAAATACACAACAAAATATGGTAAATCTCACTTAGAGAAATGTTTAATTGACTTTGGCCTGTGTTGTCTCAATGTTCATTTTTTTTAATAGAAGAAATTAGGAACAGTGATATATTCGTTTTTGTGTGATAATTTCTGAGTACCTCATCTAATTGGCTTCACCATCAACGCTGACAACTTAATAAAGCAAATTCAATGTCATTTCAGTTTGTCTTGAAAGATGATGTTTCTTAGTGGAAAGTTTGAATTAGTGTTGGCCTGTGTTTGTCTTAATTTGTCATTTTTATTGAAGAAATTTAGAAGTTCTCATGTGATAATTTATCAGTACCAAATCTGACATATTTCAGATTTTCAACATTACTATTAAACTGCATTAGAAATTATGCAGCAGTCTACGTTAATTAACATTTTCCCATGCATTGACTTGCAGGGGGTTCGGGTTATGCAAAAAAGGTTTATCTTTCTCGGGACAGGCAGCAATCTAGTTAATATATTCATGGGGGAAGCAATAAACCCATTTTGGTCATATAAGACCTGCAGAATGAGGGGGTATTATATTATAATTATTATTATTATTATTATTAAAAAAAAGCTAAAACCTCCAGCGTTCCCGGAGTACCTGAGAAATGGAAGATAATTTGAAATGATTCTAGGAAGAGTTGCTAAAATTCCATGGATGAAGACGGTCTCACCAACATCACACGAGATCCACTGAAAGCGCTCTAAGGAAGATGATCCTTCAGTGAAGGTCAGCTGACAATGATGCATTACACCATATTAATAATAGGGCACTTTTCCTTAGGTGTTATTTTTCCGCAAGCGGTCTGCCATAATCAACATGCTAAAAAAAAAAAGAAATTATATGTAGCTTCTTCGGTCCTCAGCTGAACTAAAGAAGCCTCTCGTGGGTTCTGCTGTGTTTACATAGCCCGCGGTCACCAGGCGGCCATGAACATAATGGCTACCCTGACTATGACATCTTTACCGATGGTCGCGTAAATGTAGCGCACGTCAAGGTCTTAGGACCGAAACGTTTTCTAATAAATAAGTCCTGGTGTTTGCTTACGTGTTTTTCACAAGTTTATATCATATTGTTTAAGTACTAAAAGTTTGTACGTTATGTAAGTGTAAACGTCTTATGACTATTTTCTCTTTAGATAACGTCTAAATTCAGCTTGTCCTTAGAGATAACGTCGTTTTCTTACGTTACTAGATATTACGTTTTCCAAACAATTATTCCGTCATTTTCATGAGGAAATGCTAAACCCATGACGTTCAAACAGAGCATGAGAAATAAGAGACAATCAGGCTCGTTCCAAGGAAGAAACTGGTGGTTCCAGTTCCCTGGATCAAGAGAATTTAACCAGCATCAAAGGCCTAAGGATTAATACCCTCTTTCAAGGGCATTACTCCCTAGGCCCAGATAAGTGAAGCCAAAGCCTGGGGAAGTCTAAAGTGCATTTGTGAATAAAACCAGCGGAGGAGTGTGTGTTAAGTAGCGGCTACCACACCCACATGCTGCAGGCTGTCGCTGCTGGGTGGGCGGTGTGGGTGGGCGGCCACACAACGCTCAGTGTGGGTGGCATGCTTAGCAGGATGCGTCCAGGTACGGGAATGTCATGGGTGGGCAGAGAATATGAAGTAACGGGAAAGAGGTAAACGATAAGAAAGGAATTTAGGTGTGAGAGGAAGATGGTTAGTTTTATGGATGGGTGAGACCAGTGGCGATGCTGGAAGATGTGTGATGTGGATGGGTTGGATGATGGTTGGAATGGGGGAGTTATTATTATGGGGAGCTCTAAACCCATTGAGATTATACAGCGCCTGTGGGGAAGGGGGATGATGGAAGGCATTTAGTCTCACTTCAGGGAACTGGAGCACAGATTCAATTCCCTAGATCAAGAGCCCCTCACCAGCGTCAAGGAACCTCTCTTAAGGGAGTAATGGGTGATTATTATAATCAAAACTAAGCGTTAAAGAGTAGGGGGATTGGGTCTCGTGGGTGGTTGGATGATGAATTTTGTATGCATTGTGGCTTATTATGTGTGTGGTGATGGATGCCAAGAGTAGTGATGTGATGGGTGGCATGATTTATCGGGGTGGTGGTTGGTACAAGTGATGGGAGCGACTAATGGGATGACAGTGGACATAGGTCACCAATACTTGCGAGCACCACAAATTCCTGCAAGATAACATTCACCAGACGGCAGGGATGCTTTAAAAGGATGTACCCTCAGGTAAACCAGCATACACACCAGTTACCCCAGGTACCTGGATGTGTCACATGTATCGTGCCATAACGAGAGAACACTTGACATAGGTCAGCCTCATCCGCCTCGAAAAGAACGTTACGAACCTTCACTCATGTATATCGTTCTGATACATCCACCAGGCGCACATTAACATCTTTGTTGACCTCAACCACGACATCTTGACACTTGTCAACCGCTGCGTCATGCACTTCGGCAGACAACAATCTGACAAACAAGTGTTGGGCTCCATTCATGGCAACACTTCACATATACCTCGAATTATTGTAGGCAGCAACACACTAGAGGCTCCTGGCGTGACAACTTCCTTCGGAAACTCAATACCGACCTCAATGACACGTTTTCTCAAACCCATGACCATGGTGCGCACGGGCAAACTAACCTCGGGAAAGATAGAGGAGCTCCGGGCACACGTCCTCCCAGGCTGCTGTCTAGACGGCAAATTACTAATGTTAATTCATTGTCTTTCATCAGGAAACAATGGCATCAAAATAATGTATAGCCTGTAAACTATTAAATTAATCTGCAATAAACAGTAAGTCTTGTTAATGATAGTGGTAAGTGGTTGGTTGTGGTGATAATGGTTAGTGGTAGTGATAATCGTTGGTTGTGGTCGTAATACTTGGTGGTGGTGATAGTGGTTAGTTGGGGTGATAGTGGTTGATGGAGATAGTGGTTGTTGGGGGTGGTGGTCGTTGGCGTTGGTGATACTGCTTGGTGGTGGTGATGGTAGTTGGTAGTGATAGTGATGATAATCGGTGGTGGTAGTGGTAGGGATGGTGGTTGGTGGTGGTGATAGTAATGATTTTTGTTGGTGATAGTGATTGAAATAACGGATGTCTGTGATAGTGACTGTAATGACGGATGTTGGTGATAATAATTGTAATGGCGGTTGTTGGTGATAGTAGATATAGTGGATGGGAGAGCAATGATTAAATGGTAGCTATGGTGCTAGTTGTGATAGTGGTGATGGTGGTAGATGGTGCGAGTAGAGTAGTGGACCGTGTGAAGGAAGGAATTACTGCAATACAACTCAGCCATTTCCACCAGAGGTAAATGATCATATTCAAAAGCTTCCTGTCTTTATTCAGCCACTTGGTTGCCCATAGCATCAAAGCCAGTTTTTAAAACTATTTTCATGGTTAAATACACGTTTTTATGGGTTTATGTAATCCAAGCTAACGCAGACTTACCTAATGTAACCTTATCTAATCTAATCTTGCTTATTCTAACCTAAATTAACCTAACCTAACTTAAAGAAAATAGGGTTTGAAAAACTAGAAGATTTAAATAACTATTTCTGAATACGCCAAAAGCTGACGTAAAGGAATATGACAGGTTTCATTTTCAGGACCACCTATGAACTGTTCATCATACAATACTTGTCTAGTATATACCGTGATAGCCCCATATATAGGCAGGTTCCCTGGCTAAGCCTTTAATACTAACACTTTCCCATTTAGCATAAACTCAAAAATCTCATTGTTGTATTTGAGAGAGTGAGTGTGTCTTGTGGCTCGACCTACCATGTGAACCTCGTAAAGCAGAGATAAGCGCAACCAGACCCTCTTATTCGGGGGATCTAATGCTGCCTCGGAATGTCTTCTGGGGAGTGAACTCTCCTTGAATGCCGAGTACATGTAGTCTATTGAAAGCTGCTTCCTATCTTTGTTGTCGTAATGTTCCCCAAGAGCTTCCTCATTATGCAAATCAGCGTTTATATTTAAGAGACATAAAGCAGTGACATGCAGTGAAGCCCGAATATGGCTCCAAGCACACTAGTCTGGCGCACTCAACCTTCCTTGTATAAACACTCAACATGTTATAAGTTGTATTACTCAGCTGTGGCTGAGATAACATGTTCCAACCAAAATTCAGTCACAAGCAAAGCTGTCCTCTAAACAGGACTATTCGTTGATTTCTGTCCGATCTAAATCTTAACAAAAAAAATTATTCTAGATTGGGTAAGGGTTGGGAGAGTTAATATAATTGAATATGAAAAATTAACCAATAACGAAATAACATTAATGAGCGACTTAGGTCTGGCATCAAGGGTCATATCATAGTCCTGTAGTAACGTTTTGGAGATTTTCTTCCTTTCTGACCAACCTGGTAAAAATCTTTGCTGAGTAAAGTGAAAAAGTCACAATACTGTGGCTTGAACACGACTCTTGGGAAAGAAGCCTAAAGGGTTTCTAATTTTTCAGGTTGATTGTTCAGTTTCTTAGCCGTTCGGAAAAGTAAATATTTCTTCTCAAATATTTAATAATAAATTTAGTAAATTAGAGGAAACAAAATCCGCAAGTAATATCTCCCTAAAAGTAAGACACACTAGAACTGAAAGTATGAAGCCGACCAGATGAGATATTCTTTAATTATTAAAAGGACTCCAGTAAATATAACTTTTCGTTATCAATTTTACTGTATTAGCAGATTTGAAACAAAACGGTCGTAATGTATAGTGTATCATTTAACTCATCAACTGATAAATGGTGATTATAATAATAATGTACCAGCGTTATGGATCTGAAGCCTATTAAACAATGCATTTTTTTTCAGTTACTGAATGGAAATCAGTAACATTTTCTTTAATAAAATGTGCAAACTGTTAACCTATGCAGCACAACAATAACAAGAAAGTTATTGTCAGTGAAACACCTTTGCCCTTAAGGTTTGAAGCTACTGTTTCACGAAATATCAGATTACCGTGAGTCCCGCTAATCTGCCACACCCTGGATCATCAGGCCACGTCATGGAAGTGTGAAAAACTGTGGCAACCCCAAGAGAGAGAACATTAATTAAGGAGTTGTTGTTAACCTTTCTCGGAATTCTGATAATGGAGGGGAGAGCCGAGCCTTTGTGTAAAGCACTGTGGTATCCTTCCATGGAGGGTGACTCCCGGACCTGAGAGTTAAGGGGATGGGGGTGCAAAGAGGACAATATAAGCCCAGGGAAACAGCTAAGAGCAGTGTCGCCGGGTCGTCATCTGGAGAAGACCCGGGTCGGAAGTACCGGCAAATCCCTAATGAATGAATGAATGCTAAGAGCAAGGAATCGGGGAGAACTCTGTCCCGGACCAGGACTACACCGGCGAACCTGCTACTACTACTCTGGCTGGCATGCAGAGCTCGGAGCATAGAGCTCATTCGAGAAGACTCTGTTAAAGACCTTTGTAGAGATAGGTGTTGCCAGTGTGAGGTCTTGGGACCTGTAACTATATGTTGGCTGATGCCTAGGAGTAACCTGTTATAACAGCTCTGTACAGGTGTCCCATGGTTCGATCCCCGGTGCAGGTGGAAACATTAGAACGTTTTTCCTTAAGGCACCTTCTGTCCCTGTTCACCTATCAGTAAAATAGGTACCTTGCTGTTAGTCGACTAGTTTGGGTCGCATCCTGGGGATAAAATTGACGAAATTTGCCCGAAATGCTCTGCATAAAATGGGTTTTCTACATAAACCATACCACGGGTGGGGTTTTAACCCGCTGTCAGAGAGTCTAAAAGCTCCAGACCGTCACGTTAGCCACTGGGCCAACTAGTTTCAATAAGATTCGTCACTGATGTCAACTAGGCCTGCATGTACTTGTAGAAATAAAGATGATTTCATTATTATTAAAATGTATATTTGATTCGTCAATAATTGTCTGTTCCCTGTCTCAGTGATTTTTGTACCATCCTCATTTATCTAATTATCCAATTCCTTTCTCTTTTCCCAAGTATATTATTATTATTATACAATTATTAATAAACTGTATTTGAGTGGAATAATATATATATATTCACTGACCCTATCTTTGTCTTTATCTATATATTACGTTATTCCTAATGGAGTTAAAGGTAAGTCTACTGTAGAGAATGAGTGTAGTGAGGTGAGGCGGATTAGCTTCCGCTGTAAGAACATAAGAACATAAGAAAGAAGGAACACTGCAACAGACCTACTGACCCATGCGAAGCAGGTCTATGTCCCCCCTCCCTGGATTGGCCCAATGACCCACCTAATCAGGTCACTTCCACTTAAGGAAGGAACACCGCATCAGTCCAAGTAGCACAAGGTAGTCAGGTCCAACTCACACCCACCCACACCCACTCATGTATTTATCTAATCTATTTTTAAAGCTACAAAAACGTTTTAGCCTCAATAACTGTACTCAGGAGTTTGTTCTACTCATCTACAACTCTATTATCAAACCAGTACTTTCCTATATCCTTCCTGAATCTGAATTTTTCCAACTTGAAACCATTGCTGCGAGTCCTGTCTTGGCTGGAAATTTTCAGCACGCTATTTAAATCCCCTTTATTTATTCCTGTTTTCCATTTATACACCTTAATCACATTCCCCTTAATTCTACGTCTTTCGAGAGAGTGCAGATTCAGGGCCCTCAGTGTATCCTCATAGAGAAGATTCCTGATACATGGGATCATCTTTGTCATCCTCCTCTGTACGTTTTCCAGAGCATTTATATCCATTCTGTAATACGGTGACCAGAACTGCGCAGCATAATCCAAATGAGGCCTATCCAAGGATATATAGTTGAAGAACAACCTGAGGACTTCTATTATTTATACTTCTAGATATGAAGCCAAGAATTCTGTTAGCTTTATTGTGAACACTAATGCACTTTTGTCTTGGTTTTAGATTACTGCTAACCAGAACTCCTAAATCCTTTTCGCAATCAGTAGTATTAAGATCTACATTATTTAGCTTATATGCGGCATGGTTATTTACCTGTCCAACATTTAGAACTCTGCATTTGTCTATATTAAACTTCATCTGCCATTTCTCCGACCATTGCATCAGTCTCTTTAAATCATCCCGAAGTGCTCTATGGTCCTCGTTAGATTGAACTGGACGGCCTATTTTGGTGTCATCAGCAAATTTGCTTATGTCGCTATTTATTCCCTCATCTAGTTTGTGACAGAGCCAACTAGAGGAAATAACCTGCTTGACTTGGTTCTTGCCAGCAGGGAAACACTAATTAATAATCTTGAGGTTAATGATGAGCTTGGGGAAAGTGATCACAAATCACTCAGTTTTAATATATCATGGAATTCTCCTAATAATGGCAATCAAGTCTCTGTCCCTGACTTCCGCCTGGCTGATTTCATAGGACTGAAAAATTACTTGGGTGGGCTGAACTGGAACGACCTGGATATGATATTTTCCAGAGCATAGTTCTAGCTGCTCAGACAACTTACGTTCCAAATAAGGAAATCAGATCAAGCAAAAATGATCCTAAATGGATGAACAATAGATTAAAACATCTCATTGGCCAAAAGAGAGGCATATATAGGCAAATCAAAAGAGGAGAGGTGCAATTAAGAAATCAATATATTCAGTTAAAGAGAGAAATAAAAAAGGGAATAAGAAAAGCAAAAAGAGATTATGAGGTTAAAGTTGCAAGAGAATCGAAGACTAATCCAAAAGGATTCTTTCAGGTATACAGAAGTAAGATCAGGGACAAGATAGGCCCACTCAAAAGTTACAGTGATAAGGAAATGTGAAGAATTTTTAACACATACTTCCTCTCAGTTTTTACTCGGGAAGATTCCAGCGATATTCCAGAAATAATAAATTATGTAGCACAGGATGATAATAAACTATGCACGATTAGGGTCACAAGTGACATGGTTCTTAGGCAAATTGATAAATTAAAACCTAACAAATCCCCAGGCCCTGATGAACTGTATGCAAGGGTTCTAAAGGAATGTAAAGAGGAGCTTAGCAAACCTCTGGCTAATCTTTTCAATATATCACTACAGACTGGCATGGTACCAGATAAGTGGAAAATGGCAAATGTGATACCTATTTTCAAAGCAGGTGACAGGTTCTTAGCTTCGAACTATAGACCAATAAGCCTAACCCCCATTGTGGGAAAATTTATGGAATCAATAATTGCCGAGGCAGTTCGTAGCCACCTTGAAAAACACAAATTAATCAACAAATCTCAGCATGGTTTTACAAAAGGGCGTTCCTGAATTACGAATTTATTAACTTTTTCACTAAGGTTTTTGAAGAGGTAGATCATGGTAATGAATATGATATTGAGTATATGGACTTCAATAAGGCGTTTGACAGGGTCCCACATCAGAGACTATTGAGGAAAATTAAGGCACATGTAATAGGAGGAGAAATTTTTTCATGGATAGAGGCATGGTTGACAAATATGCAGCAGAGAGTTTGCATAAATGGGGAGAAATCAGCGTGGGGAAGCGACACGAGCGGTGTTCCACAGGGGTCAGTGTTGGGCCCCCTGTTGTTCACAATCTACATAAACGACATTGATGAGGGCATAAAGAGCGACATAAGCAAGTTTGCCGATGACACCAAAATAGGCCGTCGAATTCATTCTGACGAGGACATTAGAGCACTCCAGGAAGATTTGAATAGACTGATGCAGTGGTCGGAGAAGTGGCAGATGCAATTTAATATAGACAAATGCAAAGTTCTAAAGGTTGGATAGGAAAATAACCATACCACATATAAACTAAATAATGTCGATCCTAATATTACGGATTGCGAAAAAGATTTAGGAGTCCTGGTTAGCAGTAATCTGAAACCAAGACAACAGTGCATAAGTGTTCGCTTCATATCAAGAAGCATAAATAATAGGAGTCCTCAGGTTGTTCTTCAACTCTATATGTCCTTGGTTAGACCTCATTTAGATTATGCTGCCCAGTTTTGGTCACCGTATTATAGAATGGATATAAATGCTCTGGAAAACATACAAAGGAGGATGTCAAAGTTGATCCCATATATCAGAAATCTTCCCTATGAGGATATACTGAGGTCCCTGAATCTGCACTCTCTAGAAAGGCGTAGAATTAGGGAGGATATGATTGAGGTGTATAAATGGAAGACAGGAATAAATAAAGGGGATGTAAATAACGTGCTGGAAATGTCTAGCCTAGACAGGACTCGCAGCAATGGTTTTAAGTTGGAAAAATTCAGATTCAGGAAGGATATAGGAAAGTACTGGTTTGGTAATAGAGTTGTGGATGAGTGGAACAAACTCCTAAGTACAGTTATAGAGGTTAAAACGTTGTGTAGTTTTAAAAATAGGTTAGATAAATACATGAGTGGGTGTGGGTGGGTGTGAGTTGGACCTGACTATTTTGTGCTACTAGGTCAGTTGTCGTGTTCCTTCCTTAAGTGAATGTGACCTGCCCTGACTAGGTTGGGGCATTGGCTTAAGCCGGTAGGAGACTTGGACCTGCCTCGCATGGGCCAGTAGGCCTGCTGCAGCGTTTCTTCTTTCTTATGTTCTATATCATTTATGTAAATTGTGAAAACAACGGGCCCAACACTGACCCCTGAGGAACACCTCTTGTGACGTGCCCCCATTCTGATTTCTCCCCATTTATGCAAACTCTCTGCTGCCTATTTGTCAGCCATGCCTCTACCCAGGATAAAATTTCTCCTCCTATTCCGTGTGCCTTAATTTTCGTCAATAGTCTCTGATGTGGAACTCTATCGAAAGCCTTACTGAAGTCCATTTACACAATATCATATTCATTACCATGATCTACCTCCTCAAACACCTTAGTGAAAAATATTAGTAAATTCGTAAGACAGGAACGCCCCTTTGTAAAGCCGTGTTGAGATTCATTAATAAAATTAGCAAAGTAACATTAGCAAATGCCAAAATGTATACAAGATAGTCATTAATATTTGAAGACAATTTGTTGAGACATTCTCAAGTTTTTGCAAATTAAAATTCACATAGCTCGAAGTGAATGCCAAACTTTATTTTAATAAATTCCGACCTCTAGGTTTTGCCCAGAACACACAAATTTCAAGATTTTAACTATTTTGGTAAGCAGATATTCATTTCCACCAAATAAATTTGCTGGATATTATCCTCTTCGTAAGATGCATTACAGAAGCCATTTAAGGTTGTTCAAAAGATGCATTCTTTAGTATGCTTAAGTATTTCGTCAAGAACGAAAAAAATCCACTATATGGAAAAGAAGACTTGTTCTGGACATTTATAAGAACATAAGAACATAAGAACGATGGAACACTGCAGAAGGCCTACTGGCCCATGCGAGGCAGGTCCAAGTCTCCTACAGGCTTATGCCAATGCACCCAACCTAGTCAGGTCAGGTCACATTGACTTAAGGGAGGAACGCGGCAACCGACCTGGTAGCACAAGCTATCAGGTCTAACTCACACCCACCCACATCTACTCATGTATCTATCCAACCTATCTTTAAAGCCACACAACGTTCTGGCCTCTATAACGGTACTTGGGAGTTTGTTCCACTCATCCACAACTCTATTACCAAACCAGTACTTTCCTATATCCTTCCTGAATCTGAATTTTTCCAACTTAAAACCATTGCTGCGAGTCCTGTCTAGGCTAGATATTTTCAGCACACTATTTACATCCCCTTTATTTATTCCTGTCTTCCATTTATACACCTCAATCATATCCCCCCTAATTCTACGTCTTTCTAGAGAGTGCAGTTTCAGGGCCCTTAGTCTATCCTCATAGGGAAGGTTTCTGATACATGGGATCAACTTTGTCATCCTCCTTTGTACATTTTCCAGAGAATTTATATCCATTCTGTAATACGGTGACCAAAACTGTGCAGCATAATCTAAATGAGGCCTAACCAAGGATGTATAGAGTTGAAGAACAACCTGAGGACTCCTATTATTTATGCTTCTTGATATGAAGCCAAGGATTCTATTAGCTTTATTGCGAACACTTATGCACTGTTGTCTTGGTTTCAGATTACTGCTAACCAGAACTCCTAAATCTTTTTCGCAATCCGTAATATTAAGATCTACATTATTTAGTTTATATGTGGCATGGTTATTGTCCTGTCCAACATTTAGAACTTTGCATTTGTCTATATTAAACTGCATCTGCCACTTCTCCGACCACTGCATCAGTCTATTCAAATCTTCCTGGAGTACTCGAATGTCCTCGTCAGAATGAATTCGACGGCCTATTTTGGTGTCATCGGCAAACTTGCCGATGTCGCTCTTTATGCCCTCATCTATGTCGTTTATGTAGATTGTGAACAGCAGGGGGCCCAACACTGACCCCTGTGGAACACCGCTCGTGACGCTTCCCCACTCTGATTTCTCCCCATTTATGCAAACTCTCTGCTGCCTATTTGTCAACCATGCCTCTATCCAGGAAAAAATCTCTCCTCCTATTCCATGTGCTTTAATTTTCCTCAATAGTCTCTGATGTGGGACCCTGTCAAAAGCCTTACTGAAGTCCATATACACAATATCATATTCATTACCATGATCTACCTCCTCAAATACCTTAGTGAAAAAAGTTAATAAATTCGTAAGGCAGGAACGCCCCTTTGTAAAACCATGCTGAGATTCGTTGATTAATTTATGCTTTTCAAGGTGGCTACGAACTGCCTCGGCAATTATTGATTCCATAAATTTTCCCACTATGGAGGTTAGGCTTATTGGTCTATAGTTCGAAGCTAAGGACCTGTCACCTGTTTTGAAAATAGGTATCACATTTGCCATTTTCCACTTATCTGGCACCATGCCAGTTTGTAGTGATATGTTGAAAAGATTAGCCAAAGGTGTGCTAAGCTCCTCTTTACATTCCTTTAGAACCCTTGCATATAGTTCATCAGGGCCTGGGGATTTGTTAGGTTTTAATTTATCTATTTGCCTAAGGACCATGTCACTTGTGACCCTAATAGTGCACAGTTTATTATCGTCCTGTTCTACATAATTTATCATTACTGGATTATCGCTGATATCCTCCTGTGTAAAAACTGAGAGGAAGTATGTGTTAAAAATTCTACACATTTCCTTATCACTGTCAGTGAGCTGACTCGAGGAACTTTTGAGTGGGCCTATCTTGTCCCTGATCTTACTTCTGTATACCTGAAAGAATCCTTTTGGGTTAGTCTTCGATTCTCTTGCAACTTTAACCTCATAATCTCTTTTTGCTTTTCTAATTCCCTTTTTTATTTCTCTCTTTAACTGAATATATCGATTTCTCAATTGCCCCTCTCCTCTTTTGATTTGCCTATATATGCCTCTCTTTTGACCAATCAGATATTTTAATCTATTGTTCATCCATTTAGGATCATTTTTGTTTGATCTGATTTCCCTATTTGGAACATAATTTGACTGAGCAGCTAGAACTATACCCTGGAAAGCATCATATCGGCAACCATCACCACCTACCTGACCCTTAGTCAGGTCATTCCAGTTCAGCCCACCTAAGTAATTTTTCAGTCCTATGAAATCAGCCAAGCGAAAGTCAGGGACGGAGACTTGATTGCCATTATTAGGGGAATTCCATGATATATTAAAACTGAGTGATTTGTGATCACTTTCCCCAAGCTCATCATTAACCTCAAGATTATTAATTAGTGTTTCCCTACTGGCAAGAACCAAGTCAAGGAGGTTATTTCCCCTAGTTGGCTCTGTCACAAACTGTTTTAAAAAACAATCCTGGATCGTATCAAGAAAGTCACCTGACTCTAAATTTCCTGTCAAATTGCTCCAGTCAATCTGTCTATAGTTGAAATCTCCCATTAGCACAACATTTTCGTATGTAGATGCCTTACGAATTTCGTCCCATAGAAGTTTACTGCACTCCCTATCAAGATTTGGGGCCCTGTAAATCACACCCAAAATTAGTTTTTCTCGGCCCTCGAGAAGCTGTAACCAAACAGATTCAGTGGCTGACGCTTCTAATTTAATATCTTGTCTAACACAACAATTTAAATTGTCTCTGACATACATCGCTACTCCACCACCTTTCCTGTTGACCCTGTCAGTGTGGAATAATTTATAGCCTTGTATGTGACATTCAGAGGGCATCTCTCTATCTTTCAGATTGAGCCAGGTCTCTGTTATAGCAATAATATCTATGTTTCCTGCACTTGCAATTAATCTTAGCTCATCTATCTTATTTCTTACACTCCTGCTATTAGTATAGTAAACCTTAAGGGAGCTAGTCCCTTGCTGCCCTCTGCTGTCCCCCTTTGTTTGCTGACCTGATCTATTGTCTTTATTGATAACTTCATGCTGAATGCCTTTTATACATTTACTGTTTCCAACCCAAGTGTTGCAACCTGCTTGTTTCCCACACACACCCATACCTCTATCTTCCATCAGTTTAAAATCATAGGCATTTCACCAATGGCCTTCTCAATCGAGTCTGCAAGTGCTACCACCCCAGCCCCAGAGAGATGTACCCCATCCCTTGCATACATATCATGTTTGCCATAAAAGTTGTTCCAGTTGTCAATGAATGGGATTGCAAGTTCCTTGCAGTATCTGTCTAGCCAGCAATTTACACCAATTGCCCTAGACAACCATTCATTTCCTACTCCCCTTCTAGGCAAGATGCTACATATGATTGGGATCCCTCCCTTAGACTTAATGAAATCTATAGCTGACCTGTACTTATCTAGCAGCTCTTCTCTCCTACCCTTCCCAATATCATTTCCACCAGCACTGAGACAGATAATGGGCTTGCTCCCATTACCTGACATGATATTATCCAGCCTGTTGACAATGTCCCCAACACCAGCTCCAGGGAAGCACACTCTATCTCTCATCTTCTTATTCCTATTACAAAAAGCACGGTCAATGTATCTTACCTGAGAGTCACCAACCACAAGAATGCGCTTACCTCCATTAGCAGGGGCAGTAGTACCCTTACCTTCACTGGCCACTGAAGTACATTCATCCTGAAGAACAGAGAAGCGATTTCCTACCTTCAGATCTTCACTCTTAACTTTCCTTACTCTGATGCGCCTTCCATTACTGTGAACTACTCGCCACTTGTAGCAGGTGCTGGACTGCACCTCACTGCTGGTAGCCGTTGCTACCTCCCCAACTACAGCCTCCTCACAGCGAGAGACAGACTGCACCTCACTGCTAGAAGCCTCATTCCCCACAACTCCAGCCACCTCACACTCTCTCCCAGACCCATTGAGGCGGACCTTCAGCCTCCTAATCTCCTCCTGGAGAAGCAAGACCTCCTCCTTCAACTCTTCAACCTCAATTTTTAAAACACTGCAGAAGCAAGCCATGCTTTGTAACCGTCCACACTAATCCCCAAAGCAGCTCAGGGTCTGTGACCTCACGTGACGACTGACCACTGAGTATTGAAGGTAATGTTTCGTCACGAATGTTTTCTTCGGTCCTTCAATCTATTTATTAGGACTGATGAAGTCACTAGGTGTTTCCTGTAATAAATATTCTGAACCGAACACAAGTGTTTGTTTTGTATCACTTTGTCGGTATCACCATATCATTTACAACCAGGATATGCCGGTTTTCGATATCTGAAGTCAATCACACACTGCTTGTAAAAGGTATCAAATCAAGCCAAGGAACTGGTGAGGTTTGAACCAATGTCGTGTTATTACGATTTCGTGAATCACTGAATTATCAGATCGATTTCTTGAATCTTGAAATGGGGTACATGACATTGACATAGAACGTGCACACGCATCTAGCTGCATTAATGTTCACCGGTTACAGTAAACCAGCGTTCAAATTTTGAAGCAGCTCAAGGGAAGTATAACCAAGAAATAAACGAAAGTGTGGAGAAATATGAAAAGGAAAAGAAAAAAATCAGATAACCCAATTTCCCAGGTAAGTTAAACCTCTACGAAATTAGAGTTTCTCTATTTAATATATCAAACTTTACATCTTTTCGGTTAGAAGGTCTGGTCCGGGACCGAGCGGTACAAGCCATGTCTCCTGAAATTATCACAGGGTAGTACTGATATTCCTGGAACCATCAGAGGGTAGTCAGGATATTCATGGAACCATAAGAGAGTAGTCAGGATATTCCTGGAACCATAAGAGGTTAGAAAACCCTTGTAACCATAGGAGTAGTGAAGTTATCCCTGAAAGCATCAAATGTTTGTCAAGTGACCCTTGACACCATCAAATGATAGCCGTGAGAGACCAGACACCATTCAAGGGTAGTCAGGATAAACAAAGAAAACTCCTGGAATCATGGAAGGGAATCAAAAGACTTCTGGAACCATCGAAGGGTAGTCCGGAGACCCAAGAGAACCCTTGAAATATCAAAGGAAAGTCTACAAGCCCCTAAAACCATCAAGGAGTTGTCAGAAAATACCTGGAGTCATAACTGGGAAGTCAGGAGATAGTTAGGTCCTGAAATTTAGGTTTTAAGAGTTTAATACAATGAATATGTAACTATTACTGTTTTTAAATGTAATTCCTTCCCACCTTTCATTTCTTTATTAATCGCAACCCAAAGCCCGAGGAGAGACATTTTTATACTCATTCTGAATTTAGGATGCATGTAATTTTTTTTTTAAATTAGAGAAGCAGAGTTACTGTGGTGGCTCCTCTTAAGTGTTTGTAAATACAGGAAGAGAGCTATGATGGTGTAGCCAGCATTCAGTGTTTGCAGTTACAGCGTCAGAGATACGCTGCTGGTGACACCATCTTCAGTATTCGTAGTTACAGTAATTGAGCTCTGCTATTATGGACCATGTTCAGTGTTTGTATTTACAGTAGAGATCCGTTAATGGTGGTGGCCTGTGTTCTGTGTTTGTAGTTACAGGAGCATATCTATGCTGGTGGTGGCACATGGTCAGTGTTTGTAGTTAAATGAGCATATCTATGCTGGCGGTGGTACATGGTCAGTGTAGTTACGGGTGCATATCTATGCTGGTGGTGACACATCGTCAAGTGTTTGTTGTGGAGAAATTTTCTCCAGGAGGGGGGTATCAGCCCCTTTCAGCCCTGAGGGGCCCAGCCCTCTCAGAAGGGGCAAGCATCTTGTCTACTGCTACAGCGAGTAATTGATCCCAGATGCAGTACCAGTAAGCGACGTGGCTCGATGCTTCTTGCGGTCCTGTGTTGCAAAGTGTAGCTTAATAAAAGACAGTTCATCTCTTACCTTAGCAGGACAATTAAGGAAAATCCTACTCCCACTTTATTACCATGGTAGAGATAGTGTATATTGTTGTCTATGCTTAAGACAGCAAGAATCAAACATTCTGCTTTGCTTCATCGAGGAAGTGGCAAGGAAGCAAAAAGTACTAGGTCAGCTTTTCCTTTGTGCTGGGGGCAGTGACGGCGTGGGGCGTTGTGGCATCTTCAGATTACTTTTGACTCTACTGAGAGTGACACTGACGCCGGGATAACCAACAAAGAACGATCTGTGCGTTAGTGTGAACAAAGTGTCTCATAAAACACAATAAACACTTAAGAGAAGTGTGATCAGCTTCTTCAGTGATAAGATTGTGAACAATAAAGACAAATCTTGTGGAACATAGTGTACCAGTGTGCGTATTCCTAGACTATGGAAGACGTGGACATCCAAGGACACTTCAGCTTCTATCAAGTCACCGATATCTGTCGAAGGTGTGAAGAACACCATAGCTCACACTACAAGAGCAAGGTAGGTTACGAATTTCTTGTAGTACGGGGGACTGCGCAGTTCTTGAGATGCAAGGAGTTTGTAATCAACCTATAGTCGGCAGTTAGGTGCGGACTTTTGAGTCCACACAAGTAAGTTTGTCAGCCATCAGTGAATGAAATATGCTGACATAACAATCCCTAGGGGTAATTTATTGTTTACAAATTATAACGCATTTCAGCCCGTTGAGGAATGCCTTCGACAGCATCTCAAGACCTCGTCTGCAGTGGCGGCTGTGCAGGCGATGAGCTGTCTTTCTAAGTTAAGTTTCCCTATATTTAAACTTAGCTGGTAATACCATTTCTCAACATTTGTAGTTACGGGAGCAGAGCAGTGCTGGTGGTTTCCCATCTTCAGAATTTGTACCCACAGTTACAGAAGATTAGGTCTGCTTGTAGCGTGCATCATTAGGTTATGTAAGTACAGGAACAAAACTTTGAACATGATGTCTTATTTTTGTTTGAGACAAAAGCAGATCAGTCCTCGTTGTGTCTTATCTTGTGTGTTTGTATTTATAGGACCAGAACTGCTCTTGTTGCATCTTAGGTGTTTGTTCCTACAGGAGTACAGCTGCGCTCCTGGTGTTCTGTCTTGAGTGTTCGTATCTTTCGAAGTAAATATAAATATTTATGAAGGTCTTTTTTTTTTATTTCTTGTATGTATAAGAACAAATTTTTGCTAGTGATGTCAATGCTTCACATTTTAGCAAACATGTAAGTGAGGCACCATCATGTGTGGCCCAGGACTTAAAAAAAATGTTTATCAGCGGTGTGGTAGCGTCTCAGAATGGTGCTGTAGTCTGTGCCATTACAACGACTCTCCCGCCACCTCAGTGGAGTTTCTAAGATACCAGCCCACACCACTTAGAACACTCTCAAGGCGCCGCCAACCCTCCGTCTCCTGATACCAAATCAATCTTACGATCACTAAATCCATCCTGAGCTTCGGTGAGGTCTTTTGCTGTGCCGACTGCACACCGGGGAAGAGGCGGCAAGGAAGTGGAGGAGAAGCAGTTAAAAAGTAGGAAATCAGGTGAGAAACGGAGGGAAAGAGGTGAGGATATGGCGGTTAAACAGAGAAACTGAGGCAGGAAAGTTTAGGAAAGTTCAGCAACCATCCAGGAAGGATATCTGCTGCAGGGAAGTTCATTCTCCAACCACGAAGTATATCTCCTGCAATAATAAACATTCAGTGACCATCAAAGGAGGACTTCTGTTGTATCAATATATTCCAATCTGTAGTATTCAATATATGCATATATATATATATATATATATATATATATATATATATATATATATATATATATATATATATATATATATATATATATATATATATAAATATATATATTTATATTTATATGTATGTGTGTGTGTGTGTGTGTGTGTGTGTGTGTGTGTGTGTGTAAACAATCGCAGACGGGCGATCTTAACTATGCAAGACAAGCCTCGGGGGAGGGGGGGGAATGGAAATCTTTAGCCCAAGTACTTTCACAGAAACATAATTGAATCTTCCCTCTTGAAATATGGAAGGAATACAGTATACAACTCAAATTATGGGTTATACAAGCTCGATAATTATTTAGTAGAATCCATTGTACACAATTTTAAACAACAATGCTATACAAAATCACAGGATTGTTCATTATGCCAGGTGGGTTGATGGATTGGTGACGCCCGTCCAGTGTCTACGTACCAAAACTTCACACCACGTCAGTTTTGAAGGTTATATAACGCGTGTAGGTGTTAGTGTACCATACAGTGACAAGCACACAAGATAACGAGATAACGTAAGGAGAGGTTAAAAGGTATTAGTAGAATTTAGATCATAGAAATATTATATGATAGGCATAGCAGATCCCCATGTATGGCATATTAACCGACACTGAAAAATAGTAGACAGTATTTAGGAAGAGATACTTCTGAGTACATGGGTAGAACATTCGAGTATCCCAGAGCAGGACATTTAAACAGACAAAGAGCACAATGTATTCCTTTCTTTCATTATTTGAAAAGGTCACAGAATAATAGCAATCCATGTCTACAGTATCTAACGAGACACTTATTTTCTCAAACTACATGACGTGTTATAAACGATTAGAAAAAGCTTAGGACTGGCTTTTTATATCTTATAATTTCATACTTGACATCTCGGAAACCCTCCCACCCCATATGGGGGAAAGAGGGATGATGGTAGGGTGGGGTTGTTGGCACCGACCACTAACCCAGTCTAAGAGTAACCGTGGAAAGTGACACCTACGCTACTCTGACACCTCTCTCCCTGCTTTGGCTGCTCCCTTGCAACATTGCACAGATCCTGATGACGCACTGAAAAGAGTGAAGGTACTTGAGCTAAAGATTTCCACCCCACCCGTGGCTTGTCCTGCATATATATGTATATATATATATATATATATATATATATATATATATATATATATATATATATATATATATATATATATATATATATATATATATATAATGTCGTTCCCATCTGGCTCTGCTGGGGGTTACACTGGAATAAGGCCACAGCATTTAAAGGAAATGGTTAATCCAGTTATTGGGGAAATTGCAGAGACACTGCTTTCAGAGATCACAAGGTTCGTCAACAATTCCTTGGCTGGTCTGATTCCTGATGAAATTAGACCTTTCTTTTTTGGTGCAACACTTTGTGCACTTAAAAAGAAGGGTGGAGGAATTCGGCCAATTGCAGTAGGCAACACGTTACGCCGCCTCGTATCCAAAGCTGCTGTCCGAAGTATTCGTGCACAGGCAGCCATGATGCTTCAACCAAACCAGCTTGGCTTTGGGGTCTCTCAAGGAAGTGAAGCAGCGGTTCATGCAACAAGGGCATATATCAACAACCTGCCTGAGGACAATGCAGTGGTAAAATTAGATTTCAAGAATGCGTTCAATCTCCTGAAAAGAGACGTGGTATTAGCAGCAGTACAAGAACATTTCCCTGGTCTCTTCCCTTTTGTTTCAGCTGGGTATAGCAAGGAATCAATGCTTCTCTTTGGAGAGCATGAAATCACATCATCGGAGGGTGTCCAACAAGGAGATCCTCTTGCACCATTTCTCTTCTGTATTGCAGTTAGGGAAATCACAGTCAGACTGACCAGCGAGCTAAACATCTGGTTCCTAGATGATGGCACACTAGCAGGTACAAAGGAGTCCCTCCTACATGACCTTACACAGGTAATGACACGGGGACAGGAAATGGGTCTCATCCTGAATCCATCCAAATGTGAAATCATCTCAGTCAGTCAACAAGTGATAAATGCAGTGAGATCAAAACTACCAGGAGCAGCAGTCATTTCTCCCACAAATAGTGTCTTGCTAGGAGCACCTCTGGGAAGCAATGCCATTGACACAATTCTCAGGAAGAAATTGGAAGAGTTAAGGAGAATGGAACAACGAATAGGCAATCTGGACACCCACGATGCCTTGTACCTTCTCACAAAGTGCTTGAGTCTGCCCAGGTTGACATATTTCCTAAGATGTGCACCTTCATATGATAACCCTATACTGCACGAATATGACAGTATTCTGAGGCAGATTTTTACGAAAGTACTTAACCTTACTCTAGAAGACGGGCAGTGGAACCAAGCTACACTTCCAGTCAGACTAGGAGGCATTGGTGTCCGCAAGTCATCACAGATTGCGTTACCTGCTTTTCTGTCCTCGTGTATTGCATCCAGAGAGCTTGTAGCAGCGATTCTCCCTGAACATCTTAGGGACAAGATTGGAGCCCAGGACCAAAAATTCATTGACGGAGCAATGATCTGGGATAATCTAACGGGCTCAGAAACCAGACCTGCTCCCCCCAACAACTACAAACAATCGCACTGGGATGGTCCAATAGTGGAAAATATAGCCTCAACGATGCTTCAGAGTGTGTCAGGGAAGGATAGAGCCCGCCTTTTGGCAGTGAGAGCCCCTCATGCTGGGGACTTTCTGTTGGCTGTTCCCAACTCCAGCCTTGGCACACGCCTCGACCCACAGACCATCCGCATCGGTGTTGCCCTTCGACTTGCCGCCCCTATTCTCGCCGAACACAGGTGTATTTGTGGCAGTGAAGCAGCAGACCGATTCGGGTACCATGGTCTTGTGTGCCGTAAATCCGAGGGAAAGATTGCAAGACATGAGGAGGTTAATAACATTATCAAGAGGAGCCTCACAACAGCTGGATGCCCAGCAGTAAGGGAGCCACCCCAACTATGCAGATCTGATGGCAGCCAGAAGCGTCCAGATGGTATCACCCTTCAAGCCTGGACAGATGGGAAGCAGGTGGTGTGGGACTATACATGTGCATCTACCTTGGCTGATACCTATCTCCAATACACCAGGGAGGAAGGAGGGGCAGCTGCCAGCTTTAGGGAGTCCCAAAAGTCTAGAAAATATGGAGAACTTGCCCATCATTATATGTTTGTTCCCATAGGCTCAGAGACCCTTGGCTCATGGGGAAAGAGTGCATCTAATTTCCTTAAGGAGATGGGAAAAAGACTCATCAGGGTAACTAGGGATCCCAGGGCAGCTAGTTTTCTGTTCCAGCGGCTCAGTGCGGCTGTTCAAAGGGGTAATGCATGCTGCATTTTGGGCACACGCCCCAGCTCTGAGGAGCTGGATGAGATTTTCACCTTATAATCGGTGATACACACGTAACAACATGTACCGTATATGCCACCTTTATATCAACAATGTATCTCTTAAATCTTCTGTGCCATATTATGTAATAAAATATTCCTATTGGTAAAAAAAAAAAAAAAAAAATAGTTCAAAAGATGGGGTGGTAAGGGAAGTGGAATATTCAAATGGCTTCAGGAAGAAATCCAAATATTCTTCCTTGAAGCCTTTTTATCCACATATATATATATATATATATATATATATATATATATATATATATATATATATATATATATATATATATATATATATATATATATATATATATATATATATATATATATATGCAATAAGATCACAGTAAACAGGTGATTTCAGAATATGCAAAACAACCACTGTGAAAGAATAGAGAAGTTCCAAGTGCTTTCGTGACTACTCACATTATCAAGGAACAATGAAAGTAAAGCATCAAAGGAAGGAATATAAAGGGGTAGCCCACACCTCACTATCAGATCCCACAACAACAAAACACCTGACACGAGACAGCAGGCCCGCCTGCCGAACTAAACAGGTCCTTCATACAACCCACCAACAAACTATTCTACCCAAGAAATAAGAAATTTAAAAAATTATTATTTCTCCAATGTATTATTAAATTCTTCCCAAATTCTATTAATTATAAATGGATCTAATTTATATAAACCAAAGGAAATATTCGTATTATTGTCAAAGCTGCTTTTTATGAAGCAAGATTCAATTATATTCCTGTCGACCATGGACTTGCTTGATACTACTTTCTCAACTTTTTGAAATCAATTGGATGGTTAAAATCTATTACATGAATAAATAGAGCATTGGAATCTTGTCAAGTTCTAATGCTATATTTATGTTGCTTTATTCTTGGTTCGAGATTTTTACCAGTTTGACCGTAATAAACTTTATCGCAAATTTTACAAGGAATCTTACAGACACATCCATCAGCATTTTGGGGGGAATTCTTTATCAAAAGTTTTTTTTTACTGTATCAAGATTTTTGAATACAACTTTAATATTAAAAGTCTTAAGAAGAGAAGGCATATCAACCAAGTTTTCATGGTAAGGGAGAACCAACATATTTTTAGTTGAATAAGGCTGGTTGTCCCTTTTTGAATTGTAAAAAGTATTTCTAGCAACTTTAAAAGATTTATCAATTACATTTCTTGGGAATTTTAGATCATTACCTATTTCATAAATTTTGGATATTTCCTCATCTATGAACTCTGGGCTACAAATTCGTAAAGCTCTCAAAAACATTGATGAGAAAACAGACAGTTTAACTCTGTCTTGATGGGAAGAATAATAGTGGACATAGGAACAGTTATTTGTAGGTTTTCTGTAAATTTTAAATTTGAATTCATTATTACATTAATAATTAAAACATCTAGAAAAGGCAATGAGTTATTTTCTTAAAATTCAACAGTAAAATTTATAGAATGGGCTAAGCTATTTAATTTGCCAAGGAAATGGTGTATATCTATATTTTTGGGCATAAAACAAAAAATAACATCAACATATCTGAACTATTTAGCTCTATTTTTTTTTTTATATTTTATTTAAAACATCATAAAAACAAGGCTGCTTAAAAATTAAATAGCATCACCATACATAATCTATAGAGTACAACGAGGTACACACCATGAATACCAATTTTTATCTAATATGTATAGATATATACGACAAACACCATAAAATGCATACATACGTTTCACCAAACACACACAATAACAAAAGATATAACTGCGTAACAAATATAACACTGGTGGAAACACCACTTAACCCATAACCTACATGCACATCATACAAACATATTACATCGATGTTTAAACAATAGTTTATGTAATTTGCATACAAAATATACAATTGTTTATAGAAATTCCAACTTAGACACAAATTCATTGATTTACTCTAATACAAATTCATTAACATAATAAATATTATATAAATTGACGATCATATTAATCGTCAGCAATTTCCATCCATTCCATTTATAGGATACAATTGGATAACTCAGGGTAATGAGTAATGACTCAGACTAATTGACCAGTAACAGGGAAGGGATAAAACATGCATATATACACATACATATACATACATATACATATATATATATACATATATATATATAATATATATATATATATATATATATATATATATATATATATATATATATATATATATATATATATATATATATATATATATATATATATATACATATACATACACATACACATATATACATATACACATACATATGCACGTTCATATGCCCAAATATCTGGACCTCCATAACACAATCAAAAACAAAACTAAGAAAACTAGTGACTCAAGAATACAACGAGTCTTTACACAAAGGAAGCATCAAAAATATAACAAATATGTAAAGGCACCCCAGTCATTTTGTACACAAAAGGTACAATAAGTAACCCTAATCCCTGAATCTACAACCACACACCCATAACAACTAAAAAACATTCATGCCCAAACTCATATTCACGCAACTCACATCCTTCCCCCCAAGAGACGAGCCAGCTATTGCCCACTGACCTACACGACAACTTATTCGGCATGCCCGTATATTTATCACAGATTCACAAGGGTTTCAAGAGTGAGCCTTTTATAACCGTCCGAAAAACCCTTATCCCACCTCCTCCCATACAATTCCCTATTCCTACACATTGTACGATAAAACGTTATTGCAAGGACACGCCTTCTCACCTCACTGACCCCTTTTCCCCGCATTACCCACGAAATATAAATGTAATCCACGATAATATAATCTAAAGCCCGTTCAACGTCCTGGTCTAATCCACCGATGTCGAGACTTAACGCACGCAGGACCTGCACTCCTCTGCCTCCCACCCTCTGTACCACCCTACCCAACCAACTCCTGACATCTTCTAAACCTTCGCAAAAATAGACAACGTGAAAAGCCGTGTCTTCCCCACCACAAAACCCACACCCGCCTCCCACCACGACTCTTCTGGATCGTAGTATTGCCCCTGACGGCAATATACCATGTAAAAAACGAAACATGACTTCACGCACCCTAGGCCGTAATTTCAACTTGCTAAATCGGAGCCATATATTTTCCCACGAGTACATGGGGAACAAACCTTCTACTGGAGCTGCGCACGTACCCCCTAGTAACCTACTTAAAACCCTTATGCGAATGTTCCTCCGTTCCTTTACCATCAACAAAGCTCGTAGTACAATCTCACATTCCCTTAACTCCATTCCCCTATACCACTTTTTCACCCTCGTATATACTTGGTCTATATTTCCCGCCATCACACCCACACGCCAAACCTCCCACTTTAGAAAAACACATTTCACCCTACGCTTTAAGTCCAACAATCCTAAACCTCCTCGACGTACAGGTAACATAACAACCTCACGTTTTAACCAATCACACCTCGATCCCCACAGAAAGGTAAATACTCTTCTCAATATTCCATTGATCGCTGTTCCTGTAATTGGGAATACAGCCGCAACGTGCCACACCTTACTATACAATAAAACGTTAAAAACAATCACACGTTGGGCCAGAGTGAGATGTTGGGGCCTCAAAACACCCAGACGACCAATGACCTTTTCCAACGTCCTTACTGAATTTTCCTCCCGCGCCACATCCAAATCGTCTCTATAAATAATACCGCAAATCTTTATTGATTTCGCAGTTGTGTTAACCACGTTACAGCTCTCCATTCCACCCCCTTTCCAGGTACCCAACCCCATGATCATCGACTTTTCACTGTTTACCTTCATACCCGTGGCACGTTCAAACACACGCACAACATCTTCCAACCCTTTCATAGACATTCGTTCACACACCAAAACAGTCGTATCATCCACATAACCTATTAATGCCGGCCAACAAACCCCTTCCCCTACCCCACCCCCACCCCGGGAACTAACTGTGCTCTCAACCATCCTGTAAAAGGGATCCTGAAAACACGCAAATAAGATCTGTGACATAGGGCACCCTTGTCTTAAACCTCTACCCATCTCAAAGTCCATCCCCATACACCCATTTATTTGTACCCTCATCCTTCCCCCCTTATACAGAGTGTTTACCCACCCAACTATTTCTTCTCCATAACCCTGTCTCCGAAGAATACTCTGCAGTGCACCTCTTTCCACTCTATCATAGGCGGCTCGCCAGTCCAAGGCCAGTAAAGCCGCCCCCTCCCCTCCCCCCTTTGACTCCACAAAACTTCTTATAAGCCCGTGACCTTCTAACATCGACCTGCCCGGCAACCCATACTGCGATGGCGAAACGACCCTCCCCACCACGCATTTTACCCTATTACCCAAAATTTTTGCGAAAACCTTATAGTCTGCACAGAGCAACGATATCGCCCTATACTTCCCAAGGTTTGGCTGCCCTTTGCCTTTCGGGACCAACACCACAACTGCCGTATTCTGCTTATCCCCTAACGTACCCTTCTCCTTCATACAATTTAATAATCTTACCATGAACTTCCCAATCAACTCCCAATGCTGCAAATAAAATTCCACCGGTAAACCATCAATACCCGGGGACTTGCCCTTCCTCATTCCGTGTAAAGCAATTTCAATTTCCTCCTCAGTAATAACCCCACCCAATGCCTTCCTATCACTGTGACCCAAAATGCACTTAGCATACGTGCACACCTTACTTAATTCCACTTCATCCACGCCACTACTAGTCCAGTGTTTTTTATACCATGTATCCGCATATGCACTCATAGCTTTTGTGTTTCGTATCACTTGACCTGCTCTATGGATTCCCATCGTCTCATTTACCTCCAAGCTCGGGATTGCCGTCAGCGCCTGCTTTTGCTTTTGTTGTCTCAACACACACGCGGATGGCCTATATCCCCACAAAACTTCTTCTAATCCTGCTTGCACCCTCACCGCTTGAAACCGCTCATTATGCAACGTTCGCAAGCTCTCTTTTATATCTACAATCTCGTCCATGGGGTAAACACCACTAACTGATCCCTGCCCATAACAACTTCGTAATCGATCCTCTAAATAATTCGCTAGCCCATATTTTAAAGTGTTTATACGCCTACCCTCCCTCACATAAAAGGACTTTATCCTTTCCTTTGCCACCGAGTCCCACCACGTTACAATGTCTTCCACCTCCTGAGCTTCCCTTGAAAGCTCATTCCACAGCATAGAAAAACCCTCCAACCCTTCCTCATCACTTAACACACTAATATTTAATTTCCAATAATTCCTATAAATTTCGGCCATTCCCTCCCACCCTACCTCTACTACAACTGCCCTATGATCTGACAAGACCGTCTCCACCGTATTAAAAGACTTTACAACTACTCCCTGCGAAATATACACTCTGTCTAACCTTGCAGCATATCCCCTTCTGATAAAAGTATGTTCTGTTTCCCACACCCCTCCCCCAAACACATCTCTTAACTTAACATCCCTCAACAAATCTCTGAGAGGTGCAGACATATGCCCAGCCCCTTTGGGTTCGACGTCAGCCGCCCTTATGACACAGTTCCAGTCACCCCCCACTATCGCTACTTCCGGAAGACCACGCAAAAAATAAACAAGGTCCTCACACACAAAATCCGTTCGAACCTTCGTGTCATTCTCCGCAGGGGCATAGACACTTACCAAAGATACACGCTTTCCCATCCAAGTCCCATCCACTCGCAACACCCTCCCCCCACCCCCCTCACATCTCTGCAACACAAACGGGCTCGTCTCTTTTATTAAAAGACCCACACCACCTTTCAAACGAATAGTTGGCAGGGTCAGTACTGTATAACCTGCAACCTGCAACACTTCTCCTTCTTTGAAATTGTGTTCTTGAAGGAAGAGAACATCAATTCTATGTTTGCTAAGAAAACTACTCAACCAATCTCTCTTTAATCTAGTACACAAACCGTTAACATTAGCAGTCATACACCTAAGGCCTGTTATATTTTCCACCCTTTCCTCTTCTCCTCCCGTGGTTCACCACTTGATTTGTTACGTCTATGTGTCTTCTTTAGAGTACCTTCCCATTCGCCTCCCTTCTTGCGATGGCGTCCCTCATGACCCCCCCCCCTCCCCACCCCTCCCCTCACCCATCCTCTCAGTTTTTTCCCCAGTCCTCTGTGCCGGCGTCAGTACGTCATCCGAATCTGACGTAGCTGCCCGTTTCCTGGTAACGTTCTTATCCTCCATGTCAAGATCCGAGGAAGCCTCACGGTGTACCTCAACATCCACCTCACAATGAGGTATGAAGTCTCCCGATGTCCCAGTCCCGTCGTCCTTCTGCGGAGTCTCATATTGTTGACAATCCGGACTCAGAAAGTCTCCAGCTACGTCTTCCGGAGACGGAGCTTCCACCACTTGCGGTGACAAGGTCCTTAAGACTTCGTCTAAATCCTCACCGACATTCGTCTCTCGACCAATACTCAACACGTCATGCCGGGGTACCAATCCAGTAGATGGTATCGGCAACGACTCAGGTGCAGGCAGCTGAGGGAAGGACTCACTCTCATTTCGAAAAGCCTGTTCCACCATCTCACTCCACAAACGACCACGCCCTTCCTCTGACGAACGATGCTCACCTTCATCACGTGTGACTGGGGCTACGTCTTCTTGCACAGGTTTGGTCACGCGTCTGTTCTTTTCACATGCCGCCGCTATGTGGTCATACTCTCCACAAATGCGACACGTACGCCGCTGTCCAGGATATAAAACCATTACCTGTGTCCTAAAATCTTGAAGATACACATATGATGGTATGGGTTGGCGCAACGTCATCTTAAGGCTGAATGTACCTTCCAGCATACCTGTGTAGGCACCCATTATCCACTTACCCTGCTGGGCAGAATGCACAGTTCCATATTTCTCAAATACGTTTCTGATGTCAGCTTCGTTTGCCTCGAAGGGGACATTCCTCAACTTTATCCAGGTATAATATCGAGACACGTCCACCAGTCTCACACGCACAGCAGGAGTAACGTCAAAACACACATCTTGAAAGCGCGTAACCACCGATTCATAAACTGTCGCAGCAAGCAGTTTCACAAATACTCTATGGGCTCCGTTCAGCGCTACCCCATACAATTCACTATCTTGTATGCCGTATGTCTCCCTGATTATCTTGGGTAAGAGTATTTGAGCTGAACTAGGTGTAATCGCACCTCGAAGCAGTTCAATACCAATAGTGTTAACGCGTCTGCGATAACAAACCGCCATCTCAACACCAGTAATTTCCCAGCGGTGTCAACAGAGACACAACACCACCTCCTCGTACCACTGCTGTCAGGTTACTGAGGAGCGTCAGGCAAGGGGGTCTACACAGCCCAAGAGCGATGCAGACAATGATTTAGCTCTATTAGGGAGGATTGTGTTAAACAGCCTTGTTTCAAAAAATTCCATGTATATGTTACTAAGAATGGGTGAAAGAGGATTTCCCATTGCCATACCAAACTTCTAAGTGTAAAACTTATCATTAAATACAAATTTTGCATCAACATTGCAAAGTTTAATAAGTTTAATAATAGTAGGAACTGGCAATGGTAAATCATAATTAACGAGTTCTTCAGATAAGAAACTTATTAAATCAACAACAGGAACTTTCGTAAACAAGGAAATAACATCAAAACTAACCATGTTAAAATCATTTAAGTCAGTCAAGGAGCTTAATTTATC
The DNA here is from genome assembly GCF_038502225.1 of Cherax quadricarinatus. Taxonomy (NCBI): domain Eukaryota; kingdom Metazoa; phylum Arthropoda; class Malacostraca; order Decapoda; family Parastacidae; genus Cherax; species Cherax quadricarinatus. The sequence continues at coordinate 7,210,512 of NC_091381.1, read as the reverse complement.
AACCAAGTCTATGTTGTTTTTAACATTAAAGTTAGAAATTTTGCCAACAATAGGGCTCCAAATATCAACAAGCCATTTGGATAATTTATATGAAACTGACCCTATGGAGCTAATAATTGGTCTGACTGGATTCCCTGGTTTGTGTGTTTTTATTAGTCCATACATGTAAGGTAAAGATGGATTAGTGGAAGTAAATTGTTTGACTAATTCATCTATGCCTTTCAGTAGAAGTTTTATTGTTTTATTGAAATTGCTGTTAACGGTTTCTAGGGGATTTTTCCTAAGTTTAGAATAGGTTTCAGTATCATCTAAGAGATTATTCAGTTTTTCTTGGTAATCATTTTCTTTCATAATTTCTACTGCATTTATTTGTCTGCTCATCTTGCCATATAGGACAAGTGAAAATTTGTGTATGCAATAATTTCGCCAAAATCATTCTGTACCTAACGAAAAAAAATATATTTACTCTGTTAGTTTAGTATTAAATTACTGTAAACAAATCTAAAATATATTTAGTTGCTTTAGGCTAAAATAAATTGTTCTTGTTATAATAAGGTTAGGTAAGTTTTCTAAGATTCTTTTGGAGCAAAATTAAAAATTTTTACTTTAACATTAATGAAAAAAATATATCTTTAAGCGTATAAAGTAAAATTTTAGAAAGGACTAAAATTTAAATGAGTTCTTGCTAATTGACCAGTTTTACATATTCGGCACGACATATATATATATATATATATATATATATATATATATATATATATATATATATATATATATATATATATATATATATATCATATATATATATCATATATGTATGCACTGAACTCGCAATTAGATATTCTGTATCTTTAACTTGTTTACCGATTAGCCTTCCAGTAATTTTCTTCACCATTCTCTGCTCAGACGTTGTGCTGAGCGGTTGTCAGCTGTTGATCCTCAGTCCCGACACCTGGTGGAGGAGTGTTTACAACATCAACAACAATGGCGACTGCGTTTCGCCGCCGCGTTAATACTGTTTGTATTCAACTAACGCAGGGATCTATCACCGGCGAATCAGTAAATGTGTTACTGCCAGCAATCATTCGTGATACTTATGGCATTCAACGTGAATCCTTGTGTGGCGTCGCCTTGAATGGAACTACAGGGATTTTCGTCAAGTTTTGTGACACTCAGATGTACGAGAAGATTGTGACCCAGTACCAGGATATAAGTAAGCAAGTCACCCCAGCAGTTTCTGTCCAGTTGCATGACGTTTCACGGTACTATACGTGGGTACGTGTGCGAAACGTGCCTTTTGAGGCCAATGAAGTTGATATACGTGACGTTTTTGAACGTTATGGGAAGATCCACCTGGTCACCATGGGTAGGTGGTCTGACGGCCACTATAATGGCCTTCAGGAGGGGTCATTTACGTTGAAAATGTCCCTGCGTCAGCCGATTCCTTCGTACATTCAACTGGAGGAGTTTCGTTCCCAGGTGTATGTTACGTACCCTGGACAGAGAAGAACTTGCCGCCTCTGCGGTGCTCTGGATCACATAGCGGCTCAGTGTGTCCAGCGCCAGCCGCCATCGGGGCGAGGTCGTCGACCTGACGGTGAGGTACCCCGTCAGGCTCTGGAAGAGGAGGTTGTCGAGACATCGCCGCGTATGACATCATGGAGTGCTGAGGTTGATAGGGCCATGCTACTAGAGTCATCTTGTGTGACTCTACCTGGGACTGCCTCCCTTGACGAGGTGGAACATGTGAACAGTGAAATCCCTATAGCAAGAGAGGCAGGTGAGACGGAAGCCGACATTGTATCTGCGTTAAGTGACCTATTAGCGTCGCATGAGTCTGATTCTGTGTTGTGTTTTGATGAGGGGAAATTATGTGCAGATGATGCTGATCAGATAGCTAAAGTGAGAGATTTGGAGAGTTCGAGTTTTCACACTGTTGAGGCAGAAATTCACAAGGAGAACACCCCAAGTACTGACATGTCTGAAGATGCTGTTTCTAGGAAGCGTGCGGCTACCCCGTCCGACTCCGATGATGTCTTGACCCCTGGACAACGTTCAGGGAAGAAGACGTGGTCGGAAATCGCGGGTGCGGGGAGGTCGCGCGAGTCCAGGACAGCAGGTAATATCACGGGGATTGCCAAAGGTGCGGGAAGTGCCTTGGGTGCTTGCCGGCGCAAAGAGAAAAAGGGAGTGGTAGCCCCTAGAGGAAAGCCACCTTTAACACAGTTAGGTGTGTAACTATTAATGTTAATGGTTTGAAATCTGTCAGAGAGTGTGTGCAGGTGCGTGAGTGGTTGAATCGTTTTGCAGTGGATGTGTGTTTTTTGCAAGAACATAACCATAAAGTAGGAAGTTTGTTTGAGATGGATGGTTATGACATTTATGTGACTCATTCCAGACGTCTGAAAGGTGGAGTGGCTGTGTTGATAAAAGCGACCAGCCCCTTTGTGCTGAGACATTGGGAGGAAGGGGGGGAGGGTCGCGTGGTGCGAGTCGTGGGGGATTGGGGTAGTAGAAGAGTTGGTTTTGTAGGGGTATATGGGCCGGCTGAACATGATGTTAACATTAAAAATACTTTTGTTAGAGATGTCTTGGTATATTATTTGAGGTCCCTGCCAGAAATTACAGTGGTAGGTGGTGACTGGAACTGTGTAGTGCGCCGTAAAGATGTTGAACCGAGGGGGGCGGGGTTCTGTTCGCTTGTTTTGGGTGACTTGTTGTCTGGTTTGGGGTTGGTAGATGTACGCGGAGGACGTGACTTTGGGATTGAGCATACTTTTGTGCGTAGGGGCTATGCAGCATGTTTAGATAGGGTGTATGTGTCTCGGCGGGTGGTCGTTATCAATGTGCGTGTATTGAACGTCTTTTTCTCCGACCACCGGGGAGTTTTTGTGGAGCTCGACTGGGGAGGTCTCCCGCATCGTTTTAAGGGATACTGGAAACTGAATACGTGGATGCTACAAAGTGCGGATGATAGGGAACTATTTGAGGACTTCTGGGCGTCTATGGGAGTAGACTCCTGGGAGGGATGGGATTTAGTACGACAGTGGGATGAGGTTGTGAAGCCTCGAATTAAGGATTTTTATGTGAATCGGTGTAAGGAGGCCACTCGCATGGAGTATGGTTTTCAGAGGTACCTGGAGGGTCATCTACGACAATGTTATGCACAGGGAGAGGCATCTGGGGTTTACCCAGTGGATGAGATCGATGCTATTAAAGAACAAATCCAAGTAATGAAAAATAAGGTTTTCGATGGGGCGCGCATTTCGAGTGGGGTGGAGGAGGCTTTGTGGGGTGACAAGCCGTCTGCTTGCGTCTTACAAAGTCAGACACAAAGGCGAAAAGCGACTGAAATTGTGAGTTTAGTGGTGCAGGATGAAGTTGACGGGTATAGTGAGGGACAGGTCTTAACAACAACTGAAGGGATAAGTTTTTATGTCGATACTTGGAGTAAGATCCAGATGCAAAGTAAAGACGTGAGTGAGCATGCGATACAGGATTTGGGGAGAGGCGTACGATGCGAGTTAAATGATTATGATCGCCTTCTCATGGGTGGGCCTATATCTGAGGCAGAGGTGTGGGAGGCACTACAAGGAATGAGTAAGGGGAAGGCTCCAGGCATTGATGGCATCCCTTGTGAATTTTAAATCAAACATTGGGAGGTAATACGGACTTTTATGGTTCGTTTACTCAATGCGATGAAGGAGGGGGGGTGTTAGGTCTGTCTCAGTGTACGGCGGTGTTGGTCTTAGTTAGGAAATGTGATGTGCCATTAGCGATTAAGGACTACCGTCCCATATCGTTGATGTGTAGTGACTATAAACTATATGCGAAAATATTGATGAATAGAATTAAGAAAGTGTTTGATAAGGTAATCCATAAGAGTCAGTTTGGTGTGCCAGGTAGGTCAATGTATGATGGTCATGGGAATATCAGGGAGTTTGTTGAGGAATGCGGGGTGAGGGGTGGGGGTGGTGTTTTGGCTTTAGACTGGCGAGCCGCTTTTGATAGTGTGGAAAGAGAGGTTCTGTGGAAATTTATGAGATGGCAGGGTTTTGGAAATGAGGTCATCATGTGGGCCCGTTCGTTGTACAATGGAGCGGGTTTTAAAGTACAAATTAATGGCAAGTTAGGTGTTTTTGTACACATGAGCAGGGGCATTCGTCAGGGATGCCCCATGTCTCAAATGTTTTTTGCATGTATGCAGGACCCTTTTTACTGGGCTGTTTGTGGGAGGGCAATAGAGACATCGTTGGGTCAGAGTAGTGGTCGACCAACCCTTGTGGGTTATGTTGATGATACTACTGTGTTATTACGTTCACGGGAGCAATTGGGTTTTGTTGGGAGACTTGTTGACATATTTGGCAAGGCTACGGGGATGTGTGTTAATAGAGAAAAATCGAAAATTATGGAGTTGGGGGAGTGGGTGGGGGATGGGGTGGATGCAGAGGGGTGGACTGTGGTTGATCGTATCACTATATGTGGTATTCATTATATGCGGGAGGTCGATCAGATGAGGGCGTGCAATTCGGGGAGGGTTGTACATAGTGTCTTGGGGCGCTTAAATAGTCTACGGCCGCGACATTTAACCCTGCATCAGAGGGCGGTGGTCATTAATGTCCTGCTTTATAGCAAAGTATGGCACGTTGCTGCACTGTATCCTCTGTTGCAGGGGGACGTCAAACGTCTTTTGCATAGAATTTATCGATTTTTGTGGGGTTCTGGATGCGATTGGCTCACAAGAGCGGTGGTGGAGACACCACTGCATCAGGGAGGGTTGGGTCTCATTCCTCTAGAGGCTCGTGTCATGGCATGTTACGTGAAGCGTCGTTTTCTCCGACTGGGTAGGATGCATGGCGGGTTAAGCGAATTGTATCACGACCTGCGCAGGTGGTGGAGAGGGAGGAATTTAATTTGGTGCGACGCGATGCTTCGCGTATTATTGAACATGAGGGACGTGCGCTGTGTAAAATTATGTACCTTAGAAATGGCGGGTAGGGAGGTAGTCGTGGTGCGAGTTGAAGGAATGTATCCCATGTATGCGTGGGGTGATATATGGAGGCGAGTCCAACAGTTGCGTCTGCCTGCTCAAGTACGGGAAGTGGTTTTTAAATTTTTACATGGAATCTTGCCGTCTGGGGTGGTGTTGTATAATAGGCGTTTGGAGGAAGACTGGGGTTGTCCGGTGTGCGGGATGGAGGAATCTGCTTTTCATGTTGTGTATTTCTGTGAGACTTTAGGTATGGTACGAGAGTGGTTCAGTAGGGTTTTGCGTTTGGTAGGGGGGGGAGGTTTGTCGGTACTCCGGGCGTTGAGTTTTGATGTAGGTGGGGTTGACTTGCGTGTACAGCGTGCGGTGTCGTATGTTGTGGCCGATTATATTTTCGTGTCATGGGCTATGAGGCACGTTGATGGTAACAGTAGAATTAGGGTGTTAGCAGGGACGATTTATAGGACAAAATGTCGAAATAGGTTGGTATATGAGGGGAGATGGGAGAGAGACTTCCCGCCTGAATATAAAGCCTTGGAGTTACGAGATTTGAGATACAGTGGACCCCCGCATAGCGAACGCCTTGCATAGCGAACAATCCGCATAGCGAACGCTTTGTTCGCCAAAATTTTGCCCCGCATAGTGGACAAAAACCCGCTCAGCGACCTTCGTCTGAGACGCGTCCATTGTTTACCAGCCAGCCTCCGCGGTAACATTCAAGCATACACTCGGAATATTTCGTATTATTACAGTGTTTTCGGTGCTGTTTCTGGAAAATAAGTGACCATGGGCCCCAAGAAAGCTTCTAGTGCCAACCCTGTGGTAAAAAGGGTGAGAATTAGTATGGAAATTAAGAAAGATTTTGAAGGGTTTGGGGCTAACCCTGAGAAGCCTATGCCAGTTGTGGAATCCATTGTGCCTACTTCAAAAATTAAGGAAATGTGTGCACAGTGGGTTGAACTGCAAACCTTTATGGATGAAAATCACCCTGACACAGCTGTTGCAAGCCGTGCTGGTGACTATTTCAATGACAATGTTATGGCCCATTTTAGACAAATCGTAAAGGAACGGGAGGTACAGAGCTCTATGGACAGATTTGTTGTGCGACAGAGGTCCAGTGACTCTGAAGCTGGTCCTAGTGGCATTAAAAGAAGAAGGGAAGTAACCCCGGAAAAGGACTTGCTACCTCAAGTCCTAATGGAAGGGGATTCCCCTTCTAAACACTAACACACTCTCTCCCCTCCTCCCATCCCATCAATCATCACCAGATCTTCAATAAAAGTAAGTGTCATGTAATTGTGCATGCCTTTTTCAGTTTGTGTGTACTAAAATTAACATTTTTTTGTGGTAAAAAAAATTTTTTTTCATACTTTTGGGTGTCTTGCACGGATTAATTTTATTTCCATTATTTCTTATGGGGAAAATTAATTCGCATAGCGAACATTTCGCATAACGACCAGCCCTCTTGCACGGATTAAGTTCACTATGCGGGGGTCCACTGTAGTTGTGAGTGTTCAGTGGGTAATCTAACGGGCTGGTCTGCTGTGTCTAATTGTGTTTGTCAAGTGCGTGAATGTTTTGTGTTCTCAGAGTTTATGTGCGTCTCCTATGTAACGGTGATGACAAAATATCTTACGTGCTTGGTATATACAACTTTTAGGAATGTTTCTCGTCTTTTATGCCTCATTTACAAGTCATTGGTGTACTTTTTGTATATGGTGTGCTTCCTAGCACAGTTGAAACGTTTTTCTTATTTCCGTTTATACTTTATGCCGTGTCCGTGTGCTTTTCAATAATATATGTATATATGCAAGTTTTCGTTTTCCTGTAAGCTGTGATGGAGCTTGAACTATATGTGGAGGTAGTATTTTTCAATGTGTGCATCTTGTCAGTGTATAAGTTCACTTATAGCTGCTGGCATTTGTGTTTTATTGAGATGTCAAATATCACAGTGTATTTTCGTTTTGTTATATTAGATATTTTCATTGTAGTAAATGGTAGCGTCATCCTGATCCACCTTTGAACTGTAATGCCTATTCTTAGTCCATGATAATAACCCCGTGGTAGTCGCCCAAATTAACGTATTGTTGTGCACTTTAAGGCACCTGAGATCTTAGATTAAGTCTTGGATACGTTGTGTGTTGGCAGGCGGAAGCCACGCCTAGTAATATGCCAGATGAAGTATCCCGTTGTATAATACGTGATTGCTTGTGTATGTGTGTAATTCTGTGTGCTTGTTTTTGTCACATTGTTTATTTGTATAGTGTTTATTTTCCCGTGTTTTGACTTTATTATTTATTTATATAAGAATCTAGTTAGTGCCTGGTATCTCGTTGACATATTTATTTTATGCACCCATAATTTTTTTTTTGTACCTGAGTTTTCAATAAAATAAACAATTCTTATTGTATAGGGGTAAATTTTGGGAAGAGCATGTACTTGTTTTTAACTGAGATTGTGATGTAGGTCATTAGTCCGATTATATACTGTGAAGGTTGTGAACCTTTGTCATAAGTCAGTCACAGTATGTTAACTATACAAATCTGAAAGGTTTATATAATTTATATTTTATATAGTTTATATAGTTATAGTTTATATTGTTTATATTATAGTAGTATGTTATATGGAAAATTTGGTGAATGTATATGGGTAACCTCTTTTATGTCCATTACAATGTGTTGTTAAAACTTGTTAGTGTATGTTGTGTAGGATTGAGGATCCTACTGTACCCATTTTATATCTTTATTTAATATTAAGCTGTAAAGTTTTTTAAATAAAATATAAAAAAAAAAAAAAAAAAAAAAAAAATTCTTCACCGCGAGAACCCCCATGTAAGAGTTCACACATTACTGATTTAGGTTCACTCCAAGTGCCTTTACCTCTTCATGAAGGTTCAACCAGGTTTTAACTCTCCCTATAGTCGAATCAACACCAACCAGCAGTTACTATAATTCAGATTTATATTGACTCTCACATTAATGACCATGCACTTGCCTAATACCACATTTTAAATACAGTTACCATTTACGAACTTTAAACTTATTCCCTACAGTTGTCATTCATTACCTTTTCTCTACGCATCTTATTTAGCTGCCATTTATCACCTATCTCGTTTCTACATTTTATTCTCTCACAAACACTTTCTTACATAACCCAAAAACACTCGTTAAACATTTATAACATCTTCACAACTCCTACAACATTTGAACAATTTCATTACAACTACAACATGAACAGTACAACAAGTACAATATTAGAAAAAACATTTAAAATAATTAGAAACACTGTGAACAATTTCTATAACTACACAACTGCTGCACAACTACATTACAGCCTTTGTAAACACACATAGCATCCATACATAACTACGTCATAAACTTAAACATGACACACAATTCAATAAATTAACGACAGCAATAAGAACTTGAAATAAGAAAGATAACTTCAAAAACTACAACACTGAGTATACAACCGCTGCATGACATGCATAACAGCAGCATAACATGCATAACAACAGCAGTATAACATTGATAATAACAGCAGCAAAGCATGCATAACAAGAGCAGCTGAACATGCATAACAACGGCAGTATAACACGCATAACAACGGCAGTTTAACAGTGTAACATGCATAACAACAGCTGCATAATATGCACAACTTCTACATGACATACATATTAAACACATCACATGCATAACAACTTTAAAATATATAACTTCAACTACTAAATAACAATGTTCATAACTCGAACTTCTACAACAATTTCATTACAACTTCAACATTAACAACACGAGAAACATAACACTAACAATGCAAGAAGCATAACAACATTAACAACACAAGAAGCATAACAACATTAACAATACAAGAAGCATAACAACATTAACAATACAAGAAGCATAACAACATTAACAATACAAGAAGCATAACAACATTAACAACACAAGAAGCATAACAACATTAACAATACAAGAAGCATAACAACATTAACAACACAAGAAGCATAACAACATTAACAATACAAGAAGCATAACAACATTAACAATACAAGAAGCATAACAACATTAACAATACAAGAAGCATAACAACATTAACAATACAATAAGCATAACAACATTAACAATACAAGAAGCATAACAACATTAACAATACAATAAGCATAACAACATTAACAACACAAGAAGCATAACAACATTAACAATACAAGAAGCATAACAACATTAATAATACAAGAAGCATAACAACATTAACAATACAATAAGCATAACAACATTAACAACACAAGAAGCATAACAAATTAACAAGAAGCATAACAACATTAACAATACAATAAGCATAACAACATTAACAACACAAGAAGCATAACAACATTAACAATACAAGAAGCATAACAACATTAACAATACAAGAAGCATAACAACATTAACAACACAAGAAGCATAACAACATTAACAATACAAGAAGCATAACAACATTAACAATACAAGAAGCATAACAACATTAACAATACAATAAGCATAACAACATTAACAACACAAGAAGCATAACAACATTAACAATACAAGAAGCATAACAACATTAACAATACAAGAAGCATAACAACATTAACAACACAAGAAGCATAACAACATTAACAACACAAGAACAATAACAACACAAGAAGCATAACAACATTAACAACACAAGAAGCATAACATTAACAATACAATAAGCATAACAACATTAACAACACAAGAAGCATAACAACATTAACAATACAAGAAGCATAACAACATTAACAATACAAGAAGCATAACAACATTAACAATACAATAAGCATAACAACATTAACAATACAATAAGCATAACAACATTAACAATACAATAAGCATAACAACATTAACAATACAAGAAGCATAACAACATTAACAATACAAGAAGCATAACAACATTAACAATACAATAAGCATAACAACATTAACAATACAATAAGCATGACAACATTAACAATACAAGAAGCATAACAACATTAACAATACAAGAAGCATAACAACATTAACAATACAATAAGCATAACAACATTAACAATACAATAAGCATAACAACATTAACAATACAATAAGCATAACAACATTAACAATACAAGAAGCATAACAACATTAACAACACAAGAAGCATAACAACATTAACAATACAATAAGCATAACAACATTAACAATACAAGAAGCATAACAACATTAACAATACAATAAGCATAACAACATTAACAACACAAGAAGCATAACAACATAAACAATACAATAAGCATAACAACATTAACAATACAAGAAGCATAACAACATTAACAACACAAGAAGCATAACAACATTAACAACACAAGAAGCATAACAACATTAACAACACAAGAAGCATAACAACATTAACAACACAAGAAGCATAACAACATTAACAATACAATAAGCATAACAACATTAACAACACGAGAAAGATAACATTAACAACACGAGAAAGATAACATTAACAACACAGGAAGCATATCAACATTAACAACACAAGAAGGATAACAACGCAAGAAGCGTAACATTAACAACCCAAGAAGCATAACAACACAAGAAGCATAACAACATTAACAACACAAGAAGCATAACAACATTAACAACACAAGAAGCATAACAACATTAACAACACAAGAAGCATAACAACATTAACAACACAAGAAGCATCACAACATTAACAATACAAGAAGCATCACAACATTAACAATACAAGAAGCATCACAACATTAACAACACAAAAAGCATAACAACATTAACAACAGAAGAAGCATCACAACATTAACAATCATATTTACACAACATTACAAAGACTCTTTACAAAATTTAGAAATACATTCTAAATAATTATGATAATAAGATTATAAGTAAAACAAACATCAACAACAACAGTAACTTCAGATTCTTTACAAATTAAAGAAAATTCCTTTAGTAAAGACTGTTGTATTTCTGGCACAGACAAATAAGTCGTTTTTTGCTGGAGACGCCGATGTTCAGAGCAATGAACAAGCAGAGGCTCAGCCGCTTGGTCAGCTATGCATGACCTTTCAATTTCCTCACAAACTGTTTTTCTATCATACTAGGTGTGGGATGTCCGACATCTTTTTCCCTCTGTTGGGTCTGAGAATTTGTACTCTCATTTTTACGAATCAGAGGCTAACATGATTCTCACAGGTATCACATGAAGAAATGTCCGCATCACTCTGTGTAGGCCGACCAGGTTTCATTGTCAGGTCATCATCTCTCTGTCCTCACATTATTATTATTATTATAATCAAGGGGGAAGCGCTAAACCCGGAGGATTATACAGCGCCTGGGGGGGGGGATGTGGAAGGCATTCAGGCTTAATTCGGGGAACTGGAGCACAGATCCAATTCCCTAAATCAAGAGCCCCTCACCAACATCAAGGAACCTTCCTTGAGGGGTCTGTCCTCACAGACTATTTTTTTTTTTTTTAACGAAAACCAGTAGCGCAGCAAGGATCTCAATCTCAAGACTCGTAGAATGCTGATAAAGATAAATCAATTTTTAAAACATGTGATTTTCAATATTTATTATGCAATTTCCCAAACTATTTTGCTTTTATTTATTTTTTTTTTTTTTGGGGGGGGGGGGTCACCGGTCGATAAAATACAATGAAAATTAGGCATGACGGGGAGCTTCAATTTTTTATTCTCCCCGGGCGACGCCACTGACGGAGACTAACCTACTGGGTCCAGAAATTTAAATTTTACTCTTACAGTGATCCCTCACGTCCACTAAGCCTTTCCCACGCATACCCCTTCCCCCGTTAACTAACCCCTACCCTCGCACACCCTTTACCCCGTTAACTAACCCTTACTTTCGCACACCCTTTACCCCGTTCACTAACCCCTACCCTAGCGCACCCTTTACCCCGTTCACTAACCCCTACCCTCGCACACCGTTTACCCCGTTAACTAACCCTTACTTTCGCACACCCTTTACCCCGTTCACTAACCCCTACCCTCGCACACCGTTTACCCCGTTAACTAACCCCTACCCTCGCACACCGTTTACCCCGTTAACTAACCCCTACCCTCGCACACCCTTTACCCCGTTAACTAACCCTTACTTTCGCACACCCTTTACCACGTTAACTAACCCTTACTTTCGCACACCCTTTACCCCGTTCACTACCCCCTACCCTCGCACACCGTTCACTAACCCCTACCCTCACACACCGTTCACTAACCCCTACCCTCGCACACCGTTCACTAACCCCTACCCTCGCACACCGTTCACTAACCCCTACCCTCGCACACCGTTCACTAACCCCTACCCTCGCACACCGTTCACTAACCCCTACCCTCGCACACCGTTCACTAACCCCTACCCTCGCACACCGTTCACTAACCCCTACCCTCGCACACCGTTCACTAACCCCTACCCTCGCACACCGTTCACTAACCCCTACCCTCGCACACCGTTCACTAACCCCTACCCTCGCACACCGTTCACTAACCCCTACCCTCGCACACCGTTCACTAACCCCTACCCTCGCACACCGTTCACTAACCCCTACCCTCGCACCCCGTTCACCCCGTTCACTAACCCCTACCCTCACACACCCCTTCCCACAGCTCCTAATTTGATAAAATTGCTATTTTCATTATTACTGTTATTATCAACATAATATTACATCCAGGTTCATGTTGGAATAACTTATAAGCAGATCAACATTCATAACATGCAGGAACGTCTACATCATAATGTTAATACATTTTAAATATTTTCGCTAACTGAATATTACCTTCCTTTACCCACTAATCTTGTCTGATCTCACGTTCGTCTTAAATTAACTAATCTCACATTAAATAGTCTGACTCTGCCTAACCTTATCTAAGATTTTTTTAAAAAATCGTCCTCAGATATAATTTTTGAGACAGTCTCAACTATTTTCGTCTAGGTATTTTAGCAAAATTCAAAATGCCCTAAATGCTTTGCATAATCAGAGACATTTTATATAGCAGGTCATTGATGTCGATTAGGTCTATATAAGTTGAATCATGTATTTGTAGAAATAAAGATTTTTATTATTATTATTATTATTATTATTATTATTATTATTATTATTATTATTATTATTATTATTATTATTATTATTATTATCAAATTTTTAAATCTCATTTAAAGATTATTCCTTCTTTATTTTAAACATTTATTATTTATTGATCGAGTTTTAGAAAATGATTGAGAGAGGGAGCTAGAGATAGACCAAGTAAGGGATAGTGACCTGACATTGGTATACCTCAGAGAGGAAGATGTCACTACAGCTGTATAGCTTCCTGGTCTGTAAGAGAGAAGGAAGACGAATAAAATTAACGGCCTGTGTCTGGACAAATGAGAGGAACCAGTGCATTTGAATGAGGGAAGATAGTCTTCGTAAACCCCTGGTAAGAAGCGAGTAAAATCCTGATGTATTGGGTTGTTTACCAATGCAACACGTAAAGAACATTTGCCCCTAATTGGTTCGGTTCCCTGAATTTAAGCCTGAATACCTTCCACATTATCCCCACAGGCACTGTGTAATCCTACGAGTTTAGCGCTCCCCCTTGATGATAAAAATAATAACAGTCATCCTTAATTGGTTGTTTAAACGCTAAACCCATTTGTGTCATTCAGCGCAAGACGTGTTGTAGGCTTGATCCTCCGTCTGCTGAGCGCCAGACAGACGCCCTTTCTGTTTACACTCACCGATGTTTAATTATTGGATGAAAATAATTTATACTATTTATTTAATGAAACCGAGCCCTTTGCTATCCTGCAACAATGCAAATCTTTCTTTCTAGAAGTCAAGGGCTGGAAATTTGAAGCCCATCGGAAGAGACATTTTCCAGTTAACGTATGCATTGCAACAATTCAGTTTCTTTTATTAATTTAGTATATCAAATTTACCTGGACACAAACTTGCTGGATACTTTCCTCTCTGTAAGATGAATCAGCAGTTATACATTAAAACCGTTCAAAAGAAGTATACTCAAATTAATATACGTTGATGTAAACATCGGGAAACATTCGTCTACACGACTGAATTCCAATCTCTGCCATCGTTGAATTGAGACGCATCATTTTTCTAAACGTTTAAAGTAAACCAACGGAGGGTTTAGGAAGGTATCCCAGGAGTCTTGGAATGGGTTCTATAGTTTTGGTCACAGGACAACTTCACTCGATAATATTTCAAAGAATATTACCCTTGCTACCGAACACTAACGATGAATATGTAAAGGTGACGAGAAGAGGCATTCTAGTGAACGAAATGAAACTAGAAACATGAGGAGGTTAAGCAAGAAAATAATTTAGGTAATCCCTTCAGGGCTGAATAATAATAACAATAATAATAATAATAATAATAATAATAATAATAATAATAATAATAATAATAATAATAATAATATAAAATTAATAATCCCATAATAATTATGTTGTAGGTGAAAATGATGTTGATGATGATTATGATGATAAAGATGGTGATAATAATGATTTTAGCATTAACATTTATCTTAAAATTTACCTTCTCACGTAGAATATAAATGTTATGAGAGACTTGTAAAGCGACCAGAGACGAGGCTATTGTTCCTGTCTTCACTATATTGACACATTTCACGGTGCGTGTTGAGTGTGAACTATGCTATCTTAATGCTGGGTGAGCTGGCGGCTACCCGAAAGTCTGCCAAGGTGTACCCACGATGAGCTGGCGGCTACCCACCAGTCATACCCACGGTGACGTGTCTTCAACATGCCTGTCTTCTCGCTGTGAACCCACTCTGACGTTCACGTCAGGTTAAATTATGTAGAGATGGTGGTTTCTGGTTGCTGTTGGTGTTCCATGGTTGTCTTTGCTCTTCCTTTGGTGCTGAAGGTCCCATGTTGACCGAAATATTCTCTGGAGATCCATAATTCATCGCTTTTAATCCTCTTGTGTTTTCTGAAGATACTTTCCAATCCCAAATTGTTTCTGTTGATCACCGATAGACCTTATTTGTACATTATGTTCCCCAGCTGATGATCCGTAATGATGAAGCCGACGGTACATTTTCTCCCTCTTATAGTGGGTCTTTATCCTTGTCTTTATTCCTTAATTAACAGTGATCAACAGCTCATTAAAAGGTAAAGAAATGTAAACAGTTATGAAGCAGTGTTTTGGGTCACGTAGCAGTGTCTTGGGTCACCTGGCAGTGTCTTGGATCACCTGGCAGTGTCTTGGATCACCTGGCAGTGTCTTGGGTCACCTCTCAGTGTCTTGGGTTACCTGGTAGCGTTTTGGTCACCTGGAAGTGTCTTTGGTCACCTGGCAGTGTCTCTGGTCACACGACAGTGTCTTTGGCCACCTGGCAGTGTGTTGGGTCACCCGACAGTGTCTTGGGTCACATGACAGTGTCTTTGGTCACCTAACAAACTTGGTCACCTGATAGTGTCCTGGGTCACCTGGCAGCGTTTTGGGCCATCTGGCAATGTCTCTGGTCACCTGGCAGTGTTTTGGGTCACCTAGCATTGTCTCTGGTCACACGACAGTGTCTTTGGTCATCTGGCAGTGTCTTGGTCCCTTGGCAGTGTCTTGGGTCATATGACAGTGTTTTCGGTCACCTGACAGTGTCTTTGGTCACCTGACAGTGTCTTGGGTCACCTGGCAGTGTCTTGGGTCGCCTGGTAGCGTTTTGGATCATCTGGCAGTGTCACTGGTCACCTGGCAGTGTTTTGGGTCACTTAGCATTGTCTCTGGTCACACGACAGTGTCTTTGGTCACCTGGCAGTGTCTTGGGTCGTTTGGCAGTGTCTTGGATCACATGACAGTGTCTTTGGTCACCTGACAGTGTCTTTGGTCACCTGACAGTATCTTTGGTCACCTGACAGTGTCTTGGGTCACCTGGCAGTGGTTTGGGTTACCTGGTAGCATTTTTGTCACATGGCAGTGTCTTTGGTCACCTGGCAGTGTTTTGGGTCACCTAGCATTTTATCTGGTCACACGACAGTGTCTTTGGTCACCTGGCAGTGTCTTGGGTCGCTTGGCAGTGTCTTGGGTCACATGACAGTGTCTTTGGTCACATGACAGTGTCTTTTGTCACCTGACAGTGTCTTGGGTCACCTGGCAGTGTTTTGGGTTACCTTGTAGCGTTTTGGTCACGTGGCAGTGTCTTTGGTCACCTGGCAGTGTTTTGGGTCACCTAACAGTGTCTTGGGTCACGTGAGAGTGTCATTGGCCACCTGGCAGAGTGTTGGGTCACCTGACAGTGTCTTGGGTCACATGACAGTGTCTGTGGTCACCTAACAAACTTGGGCACCTGATAGTGTCTTGGGTCACCTGGCAGTGTCTTGGGTCACCTGGCAGCGTCTTGGGTCATCTGGCAGTGTCTCTGGTCACCTGGAAGTGTTTTGGGTCACCTAGCATTGTCTCTGGTCACACGACAGTGTTTTTGGTCACCTGGCAGTGTCTTGGGTCACCTGGCAGTGTCTTGGGTTACATGACAGTGTCTTTTGTCACCTGACAGTCTTTGGTCACCTGACAGTGTCTTGGGTCTCCTGGCAGTGTCTTAGGTCACCTGGCATTGTCTCGGGTCACCTGACAGTGTCCTTGGTCACCTGGCAGTGTCTTGGGACACCTGGCAGTGTCTTGGGTCACCTGGCAGTGTTTTGGGTCACCTGGCAGTGTCTCTGGTCACATAACTGTGCCCTTATTCACCTGGCATGTCTTGGGACACCTTGCAGTATCTTGGGCCACATGACAGTGTCATTGGTCACCTGACAGTGTTTTGCGTCACCTGGCAGTATTTTGGGTCATCTGCCAGTGTCTTGGGTTACTTGACAGTGTCATTGGTCACCTGGCAGTGTGTTGGGCCACCTGGTAGTGTCTTTGGTTACACGACAGTGTCTTTGGTCACGTGGCAGTTTCAAGGGTTATAAGACAGTGTCTTTGGTCCCCTGGCAGTGTCTTTGGTCGCCTGGTAGTGTTCTGGATCATTTGGCAGTGTATTGGGTAACACAACAGTGGTTTTGGTCACCTGGCAGTGTCTTGG
>NC_091381.1:7118458-7190958 GCF_038502225.1 Cherax quadricarinatus | reverse complement strand
ATATATATATATATATATATATATATATATATATATATATATATTATATATATATATATATATATATATATATATATATATATATATATATATATATATATATAAATTTACTTATGTGTTTTTTCTAAACCAACATAACGCATTGTCCACTACCGTACACAGGATGGACATGACGTTCACAAGACACTAGTTATGTCCTCAAGATAGAAATGGGAAGCAGAATATACCAGCTTCCGTCGACAAGATGGATTGGCGTGCAATATATATAAATATATATATATATATATATATATATATATATATATATATATATATATATATATATATATATATATATATATATATATATATATTCAACAAGTCGGTCGTCTCCCACCGAGGCAGGGTGACCCAAAAAAGAAAGAAAATCCCCAAAAAGAAAATACTTTCATCATCATTCAACACTTTCACCACACTCACACATTATCACTGTTTTTGCAGAGGTGCTCAGATTACAACAGCTTAGAAGCATATACGTATAAAGATACACAACATATCCCTCCAAACTGCCAATATCCCAAACCCCTCCTTTAAAGTGCAGGCATTGTACTTCCCATTTCCAGGACTCAAGTCCGACTATATGAAAATAACCGGTTTCCCTGAATCCCTTCACTAAATATTACCCTGCTCACACTCCAACAGATCGTCAGGTCCCAAGTATCATTCGTCTCCAGTCACTCCTATCTAACACGCTCATGCACGCTTGCTGGAAGTCCATGCCCCTCGCCCACGAAACCTCCTTTACCCCCTCTTTCCAACCCTTTCGAGGACGACCCCTACCCCTCTTTCCTTCCCCTATAGATTTATATGCTTTCCATGTCATTCTACTTTGATCCATTCTCTCTAAATGACCAAACCACCTCAACAACCCCTCTTCTGCCCTCTGTCTAATGCTTTTATTAACTCCACACCTTCTCCTAATTTCCACACTCCGAATTTTCTGCATAATACTTACACCACACATTGCCCTTAGACAGGACATCTCCACTGCCTCCAACCGTCTCCTCGCTGCTGCATTTACCACCCAAGCTTCACATCCATATAAGAGTGTTGGTACTACTATACTTTCATACATTCCCTTCTTTGCCTCCATAGATAACGTTTTTTGACTCCACATATACCTCAACGCACCACTCACCTTTTTTCCCTCATCAATTCTATGATTAACCTCATCCTTCATAAATCCATCCGCCGACACGTCAACTCCCAAGTATCTGAAAACATTCACTTCTTCCATACTCCTCCTCCCCAATTTGATATCCAATTTTTCTTTATCTAAATCATTTGATACCCTCATCACCTTACTCTTTTCTATGTTCACTTTCAACTTTCTACCTTTACACACATTCTCAAACTCATCCACTAACCTTCGCAATTTTTCTTTAGAATCTCCCATAAGCACAGTATCATCAGCAAAAAGTAACTGTGTCAATTCCCATTTTGAATTTGATTCCCCATAATTTAATCCCACCCCTCTCCCGAACACCCTAGCATTTACTTCTTTTACAACCCCATCTATAAATATATTAAACAACCATGGTGACATTACACATCCCTGTCTAAGACCTACTTTTACCGGGAAGTATTCTCCCTCTCTTCTACACACCCTAACCTGAGCCTCACTATCCTCATAAAAGCTCTTTACAGCATTTAGTAACTTACCACCTATTCCATAAACTTGCAACATCTGCCACATTGCTCCTCTATCCACTCTATCATATGCCTTTTCTAAATCCATAAATGCAATAAAAACTACCCTACCTTTATCTAAATACTGTTCACATATATGCTTCAATGTAAACACTTGATCTACACATCCCCTACCCACTCTGAAGCCTCCTTGCTCATCCGCAATCCTACATTCTGTCTTACCTCTAATTCTTTCAATTATAACCCTACCATACACTTTTCCTGGTATACTCAGTAAACTTATTCCTCTATAATTTTTACAATTTCTTTTGTCCCCTTTCCCTTAATGTAAAGGGACTATACATGCTCTCCGCCAAACCCTAGGTACCTTCCCCTCTTTCATACATTTATTAAACAAAAGTACCAACCACTCCAACACTATATCCCCCCCTGCTTTTAACATTTCTGTCATGATCCCATCAGTTCCAGCTGCTTTACCCTCTTTCATTCTAAGTAATGCCTCACGTACCTCCACCACACTTACATTCTGCTCTTCTTCACTCCTAAAAGATGGTATACCTCCCTGGCCAGTGCATATATATATATATATATATATATATATATATATATATATATATATATATATATATATATATATATATATATATATATATATATATATATATATATATATACATATATATATATATATATATATATATATATATATATATATATATATATATTTATATTTATATATATATATATATATATATATATATATATATATATATATATATATATATATATATATATATATATATATATATATATATATATATATAGTTCCTTGATAATGTGAGTAGTCACGAAAGCGCTTGGAATTTCTCTATTCTTTCAGAGTGGTTGTTTTGCATATTTTGAAATCACCTGTTTACTGTGATCTTATTGCATATATATATATATATATATATATATATATATATATATATATATATATATATATATATATATATATATATATATATATATATATATATTACTGTTCCATGGATTGAGATTAGGTACACAAAAAAATCTACACCCTACCGTCCAGAGAATGAATATGGTCACAAAAATATTGCCGCTACTCTTCACTTGATGCATATGGATAAGGAGCAATGGATAGATATGTAGGCCACAATAAACATGGTCTTGCCGTTTTCAGGATAGATATGGAGTACACGTTATCCTATCCACTGCCACCCACAAGATGAATATGAGTGCACAGTAAATTAGCCACTTATGTTCACAGAAAGAATATGTGGTGCACATTGAGGAAATCGTTGCCTTCCACATGAAGGATATGTGGTACGCAAACTAGCCACTCACAGGGTGGATATAAGGCGCACTCTAAATAACCTACTTTTGTCCACCAGATGAATAGAGGGGGCATGATAAACTATCTCCTACAAGATGGATATTAAGTACACACACAACTAGCCACTACCATCCACAGGATAGATACGGAGTGCACAATTAGAGCCCCGGCAGCAAAATCTAACCGTGCTTGTGTCTCCAATAATATTGCCAGCGGGACTCCATTCGCGTATACTTAATATATGCACAATCTGTCAAGATACGTCAGTTGTCTTAAGCAAGTCTGTGTCTCCTTGTTTACGTACGCTGCGGGAGTCATGTAAGATTCAATATTGTTAAGAATTTTTGCTGGGGTTGAACCTTAATGTTTCTATTATTATTGCCTCTTTTCTCTTTCTTTACTCAGACCACAGTCTTGTCTGTCTGGGTCTTGTCTTTCTCTGTCTCTGTCTGTCTCTCTCTCTTTCTCTCACAACTGTCTTGTCTCTCCACTCATTTGGAATTCAATCTTATCTATCGTTCACACTCAGATTACAGACCTGTCTCTCATTCCAACTCAGATTAGTATTGTCTCGCTCTCATTCTCAGGCAACATACTTGCCTCGCCCTCTCACTCGGTTCATAGTCTTGTCTCTTCCTCTCATCGGACTGTAGCCTTATCTCGCCCTTCCCCTCAGATTGTAATCTGTGTAAAAGCCTTCATCTCTCTCTCTCTCATTGGTCAATTTAAAT
Source organism: Cherax quadricarinatus (assembly GCF_038502225.1). Classification (NCBI taxonomy): domain Eukaryota; kingdom Metazoa; phylum Arthropoda; class Malacostraca; order Decapoda; family Parastacidae; genus Cherax; species Cherax quadricarinatus. The sequence goes on along the minus strand of NC_091381.1, from coordinate 7,187,199 downwards.
TTATTTAATATTACTTAAAATCAATGCACATATATAATGTATATATATATATATATATATATATATATATATATATATATATATATATATATATATATATATATATATACATATATTTATATATATATATATATATATATATATATATATATATATATATATATATATATATATATATATATATATATATATATATATATATATATATATATATATATATATATATGTAGCCTCAACGATGCTTCAGAGTGTGTCAGGGAAGGATAGAGCCCGCCTGCTGGCAGTGAGAGCCCCTCATGCTGGGGATTTTCTGTTGGCTGTTCCCAACTCCAGCCTTGGCACACGCCTCGACCCACAGACCCTCCGCATCGGTGTTGCCCTTCGACTTGCCGCCCCTATTCTCGCCGAACACAGGTGTATTTGTGGCAGTGAAGCAGCAGACTGATTCGGGTACCATGGTCTTGTGTGCCGTAAATCCGAGGGAAAGATTGCAAGACATGAGGAGGTTAATAACATTATCAAGAGGAGCCTCACAACAGCTGGATGCCCAGCAGTAAGGGAGCCACCGCAACTATGCAGATCTGACGGCAGCCAGAAGCGTCCAGATGGTATCACCCTTCAAGCCTGGACAGATGGGAAGCAGGTGGTGTGGGACTATACATGTGCATCTACCTTGGCTGATACCTATCTCCAATACACCAGGGAGGAAGGAGGGGCAGCTGCCAGCTTTAGGGAGTCCCAAAAGTCTAGAAAATATGGAGAACTTGCCCATCATTATATGTTTGTTCCCATAGGCTCAGAGACCCTTGGCTCATGGGGAAAGAGTGCATCTAATTTCCTTAAGGAGCTGGGAAAAAGACTCATCAGGGTAACTAGGGATCCCAGGGCAGCAAGTTTTCTGTTCCAGCGGCTCAGTGCGGCTGTTCAAAGGGGTAATGCATGCTGCATTTTGAGCACACGCCCCAGCTCTGAGGAGCTGGATGAGATTTTCGCCTTATAATCGGTGATACACACGTAACAACATGTACCGTATATGCCACCTTTATATCAACAATGTATCTCTTAAATCTTCTGTACCATATTATGTAATAAAATATATATATATATATATATATATATATATATATATATATATATATATATATATATATATATGTGTGTGTGTGTGTGTGTGTGTGTACTCACCTAGTTGTACTCACCTAGTTGAGGTTGCGGGGGTCGAGTCCGAGCTCCTGGCCCCCGCCTCTTCACTGATCGCTACTAGGTCACTCTCTCTGAACCGTGAGCTTTATCATACCTCTGCTTAAAGCTATGTATGGATCCTGCCTCCACTACATCGCTTCCCAAACTATTCCACTTACTGACTACTCTGTGGCTGAAGAAATACTTCCAAACATCCCTGTGATTCATCTCTGTCTTCAACTTTCAACTATGTCCCCTTGTTACTGTGTCCAATCTCTGGAACATCCTGTCTTTGTCCACCTTTTCAATTCCTCTCAGTATTTTGTATGTCGTTATCATGTCCCCCCTATCTCTCCTGTCCTCCAGTGTCGTCAGGTTGATTTCCCTTAACCTCTCCTCGTAGGACATACCTCTTAGCTCTGGGACTAGTCTTGTTGCAAACCTTTGTGTGTGTGTGTGTGTGTGTGTGTGTGTGTGTGTGTGTGTGTGTGTGTGTGTGTGTGTGTGTGTGTGTGTGTGTGTGTGTGTGTGTGTGTGTGTGTGTCGTGCCGAATATGTAAAACTGGTCAATTAGCAAGAACTCATTTAAAATTAAGTCCTTTTTAAAATTTTCTCTTGTACGTTTAAAGATATATTTTTTTCACTAATGTTAATGTAAAAATTTTTAATTTTGCACCAAAAGAATCTTAGAAAATTTACCTAACCTTATTATAACAAGAACAATTTATTTTAGCCTAACCTAACTAAATATATTTTAGATTTGTTTACAATAATTTAATACTAAACAAATAGTGAAATATATTTTTTTCGTTAGGTTCAGAATGATTTTGGCGAAATTATTCCATACACAAATTTTCACTTGTCCTATATGGCAAGATGAGCGTTGCTATTTAAGCCAAGATCGCAAGTTCTGCCTATTCGGCACGACATATATATATATATATATATATATATATATATATATATATATATATATATATATATATATATATATATATATATATATATATATATATATATATATATATATATATATATTTCTCACCTATGTTGCATATCACATTCCTCATCCACATCGTCCCTGAAACATCCTTTCTTATTCATCCGTATATCTCCTAGAGATGTTTTAACCCCGACGACCCATCACGACGTAGGAGCCAGAGTGTAGTAGGTGGTGTTGGAGTTGTGATGGTTGCTCTGGCTCCTACGTCGTGATGGGTCGTCGGGGTTAAACCATCTCTAGGTGATATACGGATGAATAAGAAAGGATGTTTCAGGGATGATGTGGATGAGGAATGTGATATGCAACATAGGTGAGAAATGATAAATGCGGTATGAATATTCAGTTTGAGAAAAAAAATGAGTAAAACAGTTTTATTATGTTTCGATGATTATAACATAAATTTGGTTGGTAAATTGTATTAATATTTTTTGTTGATGAATAGTTAACATGAACTTAGTAAAGTGATTGTGTATTAGTTGGAGGTGTGTGACTTAGTTCTGGTAATGTCTCATGACATGGTAATTTTTTTTTGTGTTTATGTCTTATATTTATTGTCAATATGTCAAGTATAGGTTTTGGTGTATGTCTTAGTTATGATGTGTATGTCTTAGTTGGAGGTGAATGTCTTAGATTTGGTGTGTATGTCTCGTGTCTTAAATTTGTGATTGAAATGTGTAAGTTGCGGGTGTCTGTGTATTTTTTTTTTTTTTTTTGGTGATGGTGATATGCTATAGTGCTCATGTTATGTTATAGATGTTGGTGGAAGTGTCGTGGTATTTTTTGTATATGTCTTATTTTTGTGCGAATGTTTAAAAAATAAGTGTTTTCAGTGATCATAGTAGTTTTGAGATGCATGATCTTAGATTTTTTGGTGATCTTGGTGATGAGTGTTGATAGATGATGGTAAACATGATATGGAATTGGTGATCGTGATTTTTTTGTGAATGTTTATAAAAATGAGTGTTTTTCTGTGATCTTAGTGGTGGGGTCATAAAATCTGGTAATCGTCTTGGTTATAGTGTTCTTAGATATTGTGGGTACAACAGGAGGAAACAAAGTGGGTTGGGTGTGATGTTACTAACCACCAAGTAAACACAGATGGGAGTGTGACGTCATTGGAGGTGAGCTCGTCGGTCCTGTGGGGTGTGACATCGTGTGTTGGTGGTAGTGAGGTGAGTGCGCTTAGATATTGTCAAATATGATTTTTTATGTGAATGTTTATAAAAAATGAGTGTTTTCTGTGATATTAGTGATTTTTGAGGTAAGTGAACATGGGTGATTGTTGTTGGTGGTTGTCTTAGATTTATGTGTGTACAAGATATGTTTTCAGTTGATGGTGATCATGTACTAAGTGTTTGTGTATTAGGTTTGTGTTCAAGTTTTTCTTTTTTTTTTTTTGCGCCCATAGGGAGGGAGTTCTTGGTTATAGTGATTTGAGGGAATTTCTATAAAATGGGTGTTAGCTGGTGATGCTAAACTTAGTTTCTGGTGATTTTGACGGTGTTTTGGTAGTATTCAGTGGTGATTTGGTAGTAATCAGTAGTGTTTTGGGAGTATTCAGAGGTGTTTGATGGTGTTTTTGAAGGTGTTCAAATGATGTGCAGAGTATTTTTGAAGATGTTCAGTGGTGTTTTGGTGATGTTCAGAGTTGGTTCAAAGTTAGTCTGTGTGTTAGTTGTGGTGATGTTCAGAGTTGGATCAAAGTTAGTCAGTGTGTTAGTTGTGGTAATGTCTCATGTCATATGTGTATGAGTTAGTTTTTTTTTTTTTTTTGTGCTAATGTCGTAAAGTCTGGAGAATGAGGGAGGAGTTTGGTGGATGAGATGTAATTTAGGTTAATGAAATGTGTAAGTGTGAATGTAAATTGGTGAGTGAGTTAGAGAAGACAAAATGTTATGTGATCTTAGTAAAAGTATAAATAGTTTTAGTGATCTTCGTTATGATGATGTTTTAAGAGAGTGTGTACAAAAATGTGTGATCTTAGTGGTGGGGTTATAGAATCTGGTAAACGTCTTGATTGTGGTGATCTTAGATATTGGAGATATAACAGGTTGAAACAAGTAGCTTCCTCTCAATAAGTTAAATGAAGTAAAAGTGGGGTGTGACGTCGTCAAGTAAACACAGGATGGAGTGTGATGTCATGGGAGGTATCCCTATCTGTGCTGGTATGTGTTGGTAGTAGTGAGAGGAGTGTATTAGATATTGTATGGAGTTGGTGATTGTGATTTTTTGTGCGAAGGTTTATAAAAATGAGAGGTCATTGATGATAGTTGATGGATGTCTTAGTTTTTTTTTTGTGTGTGTGTGTGCACATGTTATGTTTTCAGTTGGTGGTGATCCTGCTGTAAGTGTTTCGGTGCTGTTTGAAAATGTTCAAAGGTGTTTTTTGTGAGTATTCAAATGATTTATGAGTTTTTTTTTTTTTTTGCGGTCATGTTATATAATAGTCTGAGGTGAGTGGGATCGTCTTGGTTATAGTGATTTGAGGGGATTTCTATAAAATGGGTGTTAGTTGGTGGTGCTGATCTTAGTTTCTGGTGATTTTTAGTGTTGTTTGGGCAGTATTCGGTGCTGTTTTGGTAGTATTCAGTGGTGTTTTGGGAGTATTCAAAGGAGTTTGATGATGTTTCTTGAATGTGTTCAAATGATGTTTTTGGAGTAATCAAAGGTAATTGATGATGTTTTTGGTGTTGTACAAATTAAAGTGTGGTGTGTGTGTGTGTGTGTGTGTGTGTGTGTGTGTGTGTGTGTGTGTGTGTGTGTGTGTGTTAGTGTTGGTAATGTCTCTTGACATAAGTGTATGAGTTAGTTTTTGTGATACTGTTGTAAAAATATGAAGAATGAGGGAGTAGTATGGTGGATGAGTCGTAATTTAATGAAGTATGTAAGTGTAGATAAATTAGAGATGTCAAATCTTATTTGGGAGTAATCAAAATGTTGACTTGGAAATGTTTCAGTGTTGTTTGGAAAATGTCCAAAGGTGTTTATGTGAGTATTCAAATGATTTATGAGAGTGTTCGAAGTAATCTGTGGGTTGTTCTGTAGTGAGATGATAAAGGTTGTCGATGAGAGAATATTTCTTAAGAGATATTGAGAAAAGGTGGTCTCAAATGATGATGTATGAGTGTGTTTTGAAGGTGTTCAAAGTAAAGTGAGTTGTCTGTGTGTGTTAGGTGGTCATAGAATTTTGTGAATATCTTGGTTACAGTGATTTTAGTGGATTTGAGATGGGTGATGAGATGCATTTATGGATGTGAAATGTGATTTTTGTGTTTGTTCTGAAGAGGTGTGTTGGGAGATGGGTGAGTGGGTGTGAAGAAATGCGGGTGAGATGGAGAGGGGTATGGGGAGGGTTGTATTAAAAATTTAATGAAATATGGGGGGATTTTACTGAAAATAAGGTAATGTGTGAATATTACAAAAGAAATTATAGAAGTGAAAAGTTATGATACACTGGAAAAGATTGGAGTGTGTAGAAACATGTCGCAGTAGTTGGGTAGTGAGATTACTTGTTGTGAGTATAATATTAATTTATGCGGATACAAGGAGATGGGTATGGAGAGGATTTTATTAGAATTTTAGTAATGTAGGGAGGAATGTGTATTACATTTTAAGATTCAATAAAAAGAAGGGGAAAAATTTGTATCGAAAGAGGAAAAATTGTGAATAAATTGGTAAGTGATGAGGGTTGTGGGTATTGTTGTCGAACTAGAGATATCGAAAAAGATGTTATAAGTGGGTTGTTGTTGTGGGTGATGTGGATTGTGGGGTGTTGTGGGTTGTGGGTGTTGTGGGTTGTGGGTGTTGTTGTCGAACTAGAGATCCCGAAAAGTGGTGGGTTGTGAGTGTTGTGAATTGTGGGTGTTGTGGGTTGTGGGTGTTGTTGTCGAACTAGAGATACCAATAAAAGATGTTATAAGTGGGTTGTTGTTGTGGGTGTTGTGGGTTGTGGGGTGTTGTGGGTTGTGGGTGTTGTGGGTTGTGGTGTGTTGTGGGTTGTGGGTGTTGTGGGTTGTGGGGTGTTGTGGGTTGTGGGTGTTGTGGGTTGTGGGTGATGTGGAACTAGAGATGCTGAAAAGTGGTTATAAGTTGTGGGTTGTTGTTGTGGGTGTTGTGGGGTGTGGGGTGATGTGGGTTGTGGGTGTTTTGGGTTCAGGGTGTTGTTGTCGAACTAGTGATGCCGAAAAAGTGGTTATAAGTTTTGGGTTGTGGGCGTTGTTGTCGAACTAGAGATACCGAAAAAGAGGTGATTCTGTTGTAAGTGTTCGTGTGTGTTTTGTTTGTGTTCATGTTTTTTTTTTTTTTTGCGCTCGTGTTATATCTTAGTTGGAGGTGAGTGTACTCATAGAAATTGGTAATCGTCTTGGTTTTAGTGATTTGAGAGGATTTGTGTGAAAATGGGTGTTAGTCTGTGATGTTGATCTTAGTTTATGGTGATTTTTGTGGTGTTTGGGCAGTATTCGGTGCTGTTTTGGTAGTATTCAGTGGTGTATTTGGGAGTACTCAAATGATGTTTGAGACTATTCAAAGGTGTTTTTGAAGGTGCTCAAATGATGTGCAAAAGTATTTATGAAGGTGCTCTGGGAGTATCCAGTGGTGATTTGGGGGTGTTCGAATGATGTTTTTGGAGTATTCAAAGGTAATTGATGGTGTTTTTGGTGTTGTTCAAAGTAAAGTGTCTGAGTTAGTTTTTGTGATACTGTTGTAAAAATCTGGAGACTGAGGGAGGAGTTTTGGGGGATGAGTTGTAATTTAATGAAATATGTAAGTGTAGATAAATTAGAGATGTCAAATCTTATTTGGGAGTATTCAAAATGTTGTCTTGGAAATGTTTTAGTGTTTTTTGGAAAATGTCCAAAGGTGTTTATGTGAGTATTCAAATGATTTATGAGAGTGGGGGTTGTTCTGTAGTGAGATGATAAAGGTTGTCGAAGAGTGAATATTTCTTAAGAGATATTGAGAAAAGTGTGTGTGTGTGTGTGTGTGTGTGCGTGTTAACTTCGTAATATGTAAAATTGTGACTAGTGAATTTATCGAAAAGTGGTTATAAGCTGTAAGTGTTGTGGTGACTTTTTCTGATAAAATTAGTTAAAACGAGAAAAATTGTGTGTTATGAGTGAAAATTGTGAGATGTTGGTGGGAGAGTGAGGATTTGGGGGGGGGGGAGAACGGGTTAGAAGAGGAGAGAGAGAAGGTCATAGTCTCACACTATGCTATGGAGTGACCTGAGATGTTATCTGAGATCGGTCAGATAAGATTCGCCAGACTTTTTCTGATGAAATAGTTAAAACGAGAAAAAATGTCTAGACTTGAGGAGAGTGAATCTTTTGTAAAGAAATTGTGGATTGTTGTGGGTATTAACGAAAAAAATGTGAAATTATTTGGGTTATCCTGGGATAAGAGTGAAAATGTGTAACGTTTTCCCTATGTTGTATATGTGTAATATTGAGATGGTGGCGACGAAGAAGATCCAGAACAAAATGCACAGAATTTCTTCAAGAGAAAAATATGTTGATTTTAGTCAATGAATTGTATCTTTTTTTCAATGAATTTTTTTTGTTGGATGTATATGAAATGCATTGGTTGTATAATAAATAAATGAAAATATTGTGTATTAGTGTTATCCTGCATTTTATTGTCTGCTCGACAAGATTCAGCCTGTGTGTGTGTGTGGTCATCATGTGACATCACTGACATAGGGGGAAGTCGACAAGATTCAGCCTGTATATGTGAGGTCGTTGCGTGACGTCACTGACCGCAGAGTAAACACAGGTGGGGTGACGTCACACTTGTTTAGACCTGTAGTAAGAGAAGGTACCATGCCCCATAGGGGGAGTTCATTTGAATGCTTACCCCCAGAGGGGGGAATCCAAAAACTTGATCCGAGGAGATGGAGTCTTTGTATTATTTGATATCGAGAAAAAGTTGATCCAAGGAGATGGAGGAGAAATACTTGGGGTAGAAGTGGATGGTGGGAGGGTGTTGATCCGAGGAGATCATAAGAATTTCGAAACCCCAGAGGGGGGAGTCCATTTTGAATGCTTACCCCCAGAGGGGGAAGTCCATTTTGAATGCTTACCCCCAGAGGGGGGAATCTAGTGGGAGTCCATTTTGAATGCTTACCCCCAGAGGGGGGAACTCAAAAAAACTTGATCCAAGGAGATGGAGTCTTCGTAATATTGAGAAAAACTTGATCCAAGGAGATGGAGCAGAAATTTTGGGATGGGCGTGGTGTGGGGGAAAAATCTTTGTATTATTGATATCGAGAAAAATTTGATCCGAGGAGATCATAAGAAATTCGAAACATAAGAACATAAGAATGTAGGAACACTGCAGAAGGCCTACTGGCCCATTCCCCCCATAGGGGGAATCCAAGGAAGTGGAGGAGAAATATGTGGTCTAGAGGAAGTTGATCCAAGGAAGTAGAGCAGGAATATTTGGGGTGGAAGTGGGTGGTGGGAGGGGTACCTATAGGGGGAACCTCAAAAACTTGATCCGAGGAGATGGAGAGCACAAGAAATTAAAAAAAAATTGAAAAAAATCGGAAAAAATTCGGGGGGGTGGTGGCAATCCAGACGACGCTGCAGAAGGCACGGGCGGGCGCGAGGGCGGGCGCGCGGGCGTGCGGGGCGCGGGTGGGGGCGTGGGTGGGGGGCGTTGGTGGGGGGTTGAGGGCGAGGTGGTCGAGGGTGAGGTGGTCGAGGGTGAGGTGGTCGAGGGAGAGGTCAAGGTCATTAGCATAAAGGTGTGAAAAGGAGCCCGCTCAGAGGAGACCGTACAGCAGCAGACCTTTCGGGAGGAGACCGCTGAGAGGAGACAGCTCTGTAGAAGAGACCGCTCAGCCGCTTTGACACCTACTTGTGTGTGTGTGTGTGTGTGTGTGTGTGTGTGTGTGTGTGTGTGTGTGTGTGTGTGTGTGTGTGTGTGTGTATGTTTGTGTGTCATGCTCAACAGAGTCGTGAAAAAAAAAAATCAAAACTCTCTCTGGAAATAGGAGAGGGACTAGAGAAGATTTTAAGAATCTCTCCGGACACTTCATCAGGTCAAAATAAGAGTAAAAGCATAAGAAAAATGCGAGTGCTTGTGCGGCAAGCACATCAGCCAGACATAATGCGATGCTTTGTCTTTGCTGGTGTGAGCGCAGAAAATCCGGCCATGCATAGAATTTTAAACCCCCATATAATTTCCTCAGAAACATAAATTATTTGTCATGAATTTTTATTTACGATGTTATTAATCGTAGACGGCAGCAACCCTGCACGGATCCAACATGGCCGAGCGTAAAATCGCGGTTCTACTAATTATACCTTTTCTGGCCGCTGCTGCTGCTCCTGCTGCTGCTGCTCCTGCTGCTGCTGCTCCTGCTGCTGCTGCTCCTGCTGCTGCTGCTCCTGGATAGTAGTCTGGTCCGGTGACGTTGGTGGCTCTGTCCAGGTAAGGTTTCTCAGGCTTTCTTCCTACCTCTTGTCTCTTACTGGTACCAGACTAGTCCTGGTTGATGGCTTGGGTGCACAGGTACATACCCGGTACACACACACACTATATACGTAATCTCAATGACGTATTTGTATTTATATATGGGCACTGAGTGTGCATGTATATTATATATATATATATATATATATATATATATATATATATATATATATATATATATATATATATATATATATATATATATATATATATATATATTTATATATATATATACAGTGGTCCCTCGTTGTTCGTAATTAATCCGTTCCTGGAGCCGTTACTATAAACGAAATTTACGATTTACGAATCAATTTTCCCCATAAGAATATTGTAAATACGATTAATTCGTTCCTGACACCCAGAAGTATTAAAACAAAAAAATTTTTAACATGAAATATGCATGTAGTACATAAACAATACAATGGGAAATGATGAATGAAACATTAACAGCATAACACTTACCTTTATTGGAGATTCTTCTTAGTGTATGGGAGACTGGAGGAGGAGGAGAGAGTGGATTGTTTATAGTTTGGAATGGGAATCCCCTTCCATCAACACCTCAGGTACCATTTGCTTTTCTGGGGTTGCTTCTCTTCTCTGTTTCTTAATGCCACTAGGACCACCTTGAGAGTCACTAGAGTCCTGTCTCACAAAATAACTGTGGAGAGAGCTCTGTTTCTGGCGTCTCTTTAACACTTCCCTAAAATGGCCCAAGACTTTGTCACTGTACATGTTGCCAACCTGGCTTGCAACAACCTTGTTAGGGTGATGTTTCTCCATAAAGCTTTCCATCTTACCCCACATAGTAAAAATCTCTTTAATTTCTGAAGGCACCTTCTTCCATCTCTCTTCCTCCTCCTCTGCAGCAAGATTCTGCGCTGCGATGTGTTGCTCTTCCTGCTGAAGCTCTTGCAGCTCCTCAGTGGTGAGCTCTTCATTGTGGTCTTCCACCAATTCTTCCACATCCTCCAAACTCACATCCAACCCCATGGAACTCCCCAGTGCCACAATTGATTTTACAACAGACATAGGCTCATTAGGGTCAGTCCCAAATTCTTCAAAATCCCTCTTGTCGACACAATCTAGCCACAATTTTCTCCAGGCAGAGTTCAAAGTCCTGGTAGTCACTCCCTCCCAAGCCATACCTATAAGGGTTATGCAATGGAGGATGCTGAAGTGTTCTCTCCAAAATTCCCTTAGGGTCAAGTGAGTGTCTGTGGTCACAGTCAAGCACCTGTGAAACATTGCTTTTGTGTAGAGTTTTTTAAAGTTTGCAATAACCTGCTGGTCCATGGGTTGGAGGAGAGGAGTGGTATTCGGGGGCAAGAACTTTACTGTGATGAACCCAAACTCCTCGAAAATTAGGTCATCCAAGTTTGGAGGATGAGCAGGTGCATTGTCCATTACTAGCAGGCACTTGAGATCCAATTTCTTTTCCAGGAGATACTCCTTCACACTAGGGCCAAACACTTCATTGAACCACTCGACGAAAATTTCCCTCGTGACCCATGCCTTACTATTAGATTTCCAAAACACACACAATTTACTCTTCATAACATTGTTTTTCCTGAACACTCTGGGATTTTCAGAATGGTACACTAGTAATGGCTTCACTTTGAAATCCCAACTAGCATTAGCACAGAACATTAGCGTCAGCCTGTCTTTCATAGGCTTGTGTCCTGGCATTGCCTTTTCCTATTGTGTAATGAAGGTCCTCTTTGGCATTTTCTTCCAAAAGAGGCCTGTTTCGTCACAATTGAACACTTGTTCAGGTTTCAGTCCTTCAGCCTCTATGTACTCCTGGAATTCATGCACATATTTTTCAGCCGCCTTGTGGTCCGAACTGGCAGCCTCACCATGCCTTACCACACTGTGTATGCCAGTATGGTTCTTAAATCTCTCAAACCAGCCTTTGCTGGCCTTAAATTCACTCACTTCACCACTATTTGCAGGCAATTTCTTTACCAAATCTTCATGCAACTGCCTAGCCTTTTCACAAATAAACGAAGTCATAAGAGTATCTCCTGCTAATTGTTTCTCATTTATCCACACCAATAATAACTTCTCAACCTCTTCCAGCACTGGTGATCTCATTTTTGTCAGCATAGTTACTCCCTTTGCAACAACAGCATCCTTTATTTCATTTTTCTTGGCCACTATGGAACATAAGGTTGTGTAGGGTTTCTTATACATCCTGGACAGTTCGGCCACACTTGTACCACTTTCATATTGTTCAATGATGGTTTTCTTAAATTCAATCGTATTTCTCACCTTCTTTACCACAGGCTTGGCACTAGGAGCTGTCTTTGGAGCCATGGTAGCTTATTTAGTACTTGCAAGCACTAAAATAAATGGAATATTATGAAACATTTCGCTGGAGCACGTGAGGGGACCTTTGCTCACTGGTAAACAATGCCAGACTGGCTGCTGCCCTGGCTCACGCCGTGGGTACGCGTCCCGGACGAACTACTACTCCCGAGTCAACCTATGAAAAGTGAGTCCATGTTTATACGAAAATACCTCTATGATTGGCGAATTTTACGATTGCCAGGAACTACGAAAAGCGGGGGACCACTGCATGTATATATATATATATATATATATATATATATATATATATATATATATATATATATATATATATATATATATATATATATATATATATATATATATATATATATATATATATATATATAAGCAATAAGATCACAGTAAACAGGTGATTTCAGAATATGCAAAACAACCACTGTGAAAGAATAGAGAAGTTCCAAGCGCTTTCGTGACTACTCACATTATCAAGTAACAATGAAAGTAAAGCATCAAAGGAAGGTATATAAAAGGGTAGCCCACACCTCACTATCAGATCCCACAACAACGAAACACCTGACGCAAGACAGCAGGCCCGCCGGACAAACTACACAGGTCCTTCATACAACCCTCCAACAAACTATTCTACCCAAGAAATAAGAAATTTAAAAATTATTATTTGTCCAATGTATTATTAAATTCTTCCCAAATTCTTTTAATTATAAATGGATCTAATTTATATAAACCAAAGGAAACATTCATATTATTGTCAAAACTGCTTTTTATGAAACAAGATTCAATTATATTCCTGTCGACCATGGACTTGCTTGATACTACTTTCTCAACTTTTTGAAAATCAATTGGATGGTTAAAATCTCTTACATGAATAAATAGAGCATTGGAATCTTGTCCAGTTCTAATGCTATATTTATGTTATTTTAATCTTAGTTCGAGATTTTTACCAGTTTGACCGTAATAAACTTTATCGCAAATTTTACAAGGAATCTTATAGATACATCCATCAGTATTTTTGGGGAATTCTTTATCAAAAGTTTTTTTTACTGCATCAAGATTTTTGAATACAACTTTAATATTAAAAGTCTTAAGAAGAGAAGGCATATCAACCAAGTTTTCATGGTAAGGGAGAACCAACATATTTTTAGTTGAATAAGGCTGGTTGTCCCTTTTTGGATTGCAAAAAGTATTTCTAGCAATTTTAAAAGATTTATCAATTACATTTCTTGGGTATTTTAGATCATTACCTATTTCATAAATTTTGGATATTTCCTCATCTATGAACTCTGGACTACAAATTCGTAAAACTCTCAAAAACACTGATGAGAAAACAGAGAGTTTAACTCTATCTTGATGGGAAGAATAATAGTGGACATAGGAACAGTTATTTGTAGGTTTTCTGTAAATTTTAAATTTAAATTCATTATTACCCTTAATAATTAGAACATCTAGAAAAAGCAATGAGTTATTTTCTTCAAATTCAACAGTAAAATTTATAGAATTGGGCATAAGACACAAAATATTATCAACGTATCTGAAAAATTTAGCTCTATTAGGGAGGATTGTGTTAAGCAGCCTTGTTTCAAAAAAATCAATGTATAAGTTACTAAGAACAGGTGAAAGAGGATTTCCCATTGCCATACCAATCTTCTGAGTGTAAAACTTATCATTAAATACAAATTTTGCATCAACAATGCAAAGTTTAATAAGTTTAATGATAGTAGGAACTGGCAATGGTAAATCATAATTAACGAGTTCTTCAGATAAGAAACTTAATAAATCATCAACAGGAACTTTCGTAAACAAGGAAGTAACATCAAAACTAACCATGTTAAAATCATTTAAGTCAGTCAAGAAGCTTAATTTATCAACTAAATCTATGTTGTTTTTAACATTAAAGTTAGAAATTTTGCCAACAATAGGGCTCAAAATATCAACAAACCATTTGGATAATTTATATGAAACTGATCCTATGGAGCTAATAATTGGTCTGACTGGATTCCCTGGTTTGTGTGTTTTTATTAGTCCATACATGTAAGGTAAAGATGGATTAGTGGAAATAAATTGTTTGACTAATTCATCTTTGCCTTTCAGTAGAAGTTTTATTGTTTTATTGAAATTGCTGTTAACGGTTTCTAGGGGATTTTTTCTAAGTTTAGAATAGGTTTCAGTATCATCTAAGAGATTATTCATTTTTTCTTGGTAATCATTTTCTTTCATAATTACTATTGCATTTATTTTGTCTGCTTTAGTAAGGCACAAATATTTATTGTTATTAAGTGTATCATAAGACTTAAAGAATCTTTGAGGGCAATTGGGAATGTTTGGTTTTAACATAGAGCTATATACCATTCCCTTACTAATATTAATTTCATCAGTGGATAAATCAGAAAAATTTTCAAAGTTACAAAAGGCTTTTGCAATTTCAACATTATTAAGTTTTTTTGAAGTTGCAAAACTTAGGCCAAAACCTAGAGCAGCAGTTGTATTTTTGTCTAAAATTTCATCTGATAAGTTAATTACAAAATTATTATTAGCATGCTTTGTCCAATCACTATTTTCAATTAAAATGTCTAATTTTCTTAGTAGTTTGTTTTTGAGTTCATTACAAATTCTTCTTAGTTTATTATAGCAATGATCTAACATACTGTGTTTCCATTCGGATGGAATGGCCTGATTAAAAGAGTATTTTTTGTTTCTCAATATTTTGAATGCTTCCTTCTCCTGCATTTTAGTTATTTTAATATGTTTCTGAAGAATAATTTTCATAAAATCATCAAAAGGACGATCTCTCATGTCAAGGAGTCTATTGGGTAAAAGAGACTTGGGCAGAACTTGTTCATTTAAACAAGTTTTTAAAAAATTAAGTCGAATTTTTAACTTGTGGGACTTGATCAGTGCAGAAGAAAGCTGGGAAACAAAAGATATATGATTAGGAAAGCTTATCGAGAACATTCTGAAGAGTCGTAAGGTATCCATTAAATAAATAAATGCAATAGTGATTATGAAAGAAAATGATTACCAAGAAAAAATGAATAATCTCTTGGATGATACTGAAACCTATTCTAAACTTAGAAAAAATCCCCTAGAAACCGTTAACAGCAATTTCAATAAAACAATAAAACTTCTACTGAAAGGCAAAGATGAATTAGTCAAACAATTTACTTCCACTAATCCATCTTTACCTTACATGTATGGACTAATAAAAACACACAAACCAGGGAATCCAGTCAGACCAATTATTAGCTCCATAGGATCAGTTTCATATAAATTATCCAAATGGCTTGTTGATATTTTGAGCCTTATTGTTGGCAAAATTTCTAACTTTAATGTTAAAAACAACATAGATTTAGTTGATAAATTAAGCTCCTTGACTAACTTAAATGATTTTAACATGGTTAGTTTTGAAGTTACTTCCTTGTTTATGAAGGTTCCTGTTGATGATTTATCAAGTTTCTTATCTGAAGAACTCGTTAATTATGATTTACCATTGCCAGTTCCTACTATCATTAAACTTATTAAACTTTGCATCGTTGATGCAAAATTTGTATTTAATGATAAGTTTTGCACTAAGAAGTTTGGTATGGCAATGGGAAATCCTCTTTCACCTGTTCTTAGTAACCTATACATGGAATTTTTTGAAACAAGTCTGCTTAACACAGTCCTCCCTAATAGAGTTAAATGGTTCAGATATGTTGATGATATTTTGTGTCTTATGCCCAAAAATGTAGATATACACCATTTCCTTGGCAAATTAAATAGCTTAGCCCATTCTATAAATTTTACTGTTGAATTTGAAGAAAATAACTCATTGCTTTTTCTAGATGTTTTAATTATTAAGGGTAATAATGAATTTAAATTTAAAATTTACAGAAAACCTACAAATAACTGTTCCTATATCCACTATTATTCTTCCCATCAAGATAGAGTTAAGCTGTCTGTTTTCTCATCAATATTTTTGAGAGCTTTAAGAATTTGTAGTCCAGAGTTCATAGATGAGGAAATATCCAAAATTTATGAAATAGGTAATGATCTAAAATACCCAAGAAATGTAATTGATAAATCTTTTAAAGTTGCTAGAAATACTTTTTACAATCCAAAAAGGGACAACCAGCCTTATTCAACTAAAAATATGTTGGTTCTCCCTTACCATGAAAACTTGGTTGATATGCCTTCTCTTCTTAAGACTTTTAATATTAAAGTTGTATTCAAAAATCTTGATACAGTAAAAAAACTTTTGATAAAGAATTCCCCCCAAAATGCTGATGGATGTGTCTATAAGATTCCTTGTAAAATTTGCGATAAAGTCAATTACGGTCAAACTGGTAAAAATCTCGAACTAAGATTAAAACAACATAAATATAGCATTAGAACTGGACAAGATTCCAATGCTCTATTTATTCATGTAAGAGATTTTAATCATCAATTGATTTTCAAAAAGTTGAGAAAGTAGTATCAAGCAAATCCATGGTCGACAGGAATATAATTGAAATTGTTTCATGAAAAGCAGTTTTGACAATAATATGAATATTTCCTTTGGTTTATATAAATTAGATCCATTTATAATTAATAGAATTTGGGAAGAATTTAATAATACATTGGACAAATAATAATTTTTAAATTTCTTATTTCTTGGGTAGAATAGTTTGTTGGTGGGTTGTATGAAGGACCTGTTTAGTTCGGCCGGCGGGCCTGCTGTCTCGCGTCAGGTGTTTCGTTGTTGTGGGATCTGATAGTGAGGTGTGGGCTACCCCTTTATATACCTTCCTTTGATGCTTTACTTTCATTGTTCCTGGATAATGTGAGTAGTCACGAAAGCGGTTGGAACTTCTCTATTCTTTCACAGTGGTTGTTTTGCATATATATATATATATATATATATATATATATATATATATATATATATATATATATATATATATATATATATATATATATATATGTATATATATATATATATATATATATATATATATATATATATATATGTATATATGTGTGTGTGTTTGTGTGTGTGTGCGTGTGTGTGTGAGTGTGTGTACTCACCTATTTGTACTCACCTATTTGTGGTTGCAGGGGTCGATTCTTAGCTCCTGGCCCCGCCTCTTCACCGGTTGCTACTGGGCCCTCTCTCTCTCCGCTCCATGAGCTTTATCAAACCTCGTCTTAAAACTGTGTATGGTTCCTGCCTCCACTACGTCATTTTCTAGGCTATTCCACTGCCTTACAACTCTATGACTGAAGAAATACTTCCTAATATCTCTATGACTCATTTGTGTCTTCAACTTCCAATTGTGGCCTCTTGTTTCTGTGTCCCCTCCCTGGAACATCCTGTCTTTGTCCACCTTGTCTATTCCACGCAGTATTTTATATGTCGTAATCATGTCTCCCCTGACCCTCCTGTCCTCCAGTGTCGTCAGGCCGATTTCCCTTAATCTTTCTTCATAGGACATTCCCCTTAGCTCTGGAACTAACCTTGTCGCAATCCTTTGTACTTTCTCTAGTTTCTTGACGTGCTTTATCAAGTGCGGGTTCCAAACAGGTGCTGCATACTCCAGTATGGGCATGACATACACGGTGTACAGTGTCTTGAACGATTCCTTACTAAGGTATCGGAATGCTGTTCTCAGGTATATATATATATATATATATATATATATATATATATATATATATATATATATATATATATATATATATATATATATATATATATATATATATATATATATATATATATATATATATATATATATATATATATATATATATATATATATATATATATATATATATATATATATATATATATATATATATATATATATATATATATATATATATATATATATATATATATATATATATATATATATATATTTATATATATATATATATATATATATATATATATATATATATATATATATATATATATATTTATGTATATATAGATATATATATATATATATATATATATATATATATATATATATATATATATATATATATATATATATATATATATATGTTTGTGTATATATATATATATGCAATAAGATCACAGTAAACAGGTGATTTCAGAATATGCAAAACAACCACTCTGAAAGAATAGAGAAATTCCAAGCGCTTTCGTGACTACTCACATAATGTGAGTAGTCACGAAAGCGCTTGGAATTTCTCTATTCTTTCAGAGTGGTTGTTTTGCATATATATATATATATATATATATATATATAGATATACAGATAGATAATATATATATATATATATATATATATATATATATATATATATATATATATATATATATATATATATATATATATATATATATATATATATATATATATATATATATATATATATATATATATATATATATATATATATATATATATATATATGCAATAAGATCACAGTAAACAGGTGATTTCAAAATATGCAAAACAACCACTCTGAAAGAATAGAGAAATTCCAAGCGCTTTCGTGACTATTCACATTATCAAGGAACTATGTGAATAGTCACGAAAGCGCTTGGAATTTCTCTATTCTTTCAGAGTGGTTGTTTTGCATATATATATATATATATATATATATATATATATATATATATATATATATATATATATATATATATATATATATATATATATATATATATATATATATATATATATATATATATATATATATATATATATATATATATATATATATATATATATATATATATATATATATATATATATATATATATATATATATATGCATGACAAGCAACGGGGGGGGGAATCTTTAGCTTAAATCCTTTTACACTTCTCAGTGCGTTATCAGGAGCTGTGCAATGTTGCAAGGGAGCAACCAAAGCTGGAAAAGAGGTCTCAGAGTAGCCTGGTTGACCAGGTAATCATCAAGGTAACCTGGTTGACCAGGTAATCATCAAGGCAGCCTGGTTGACAAGGTAATCATCAATGTAACCTGGTTGACCAGGTAATCATCAAGGTAGCCTGGTTGACCAGGTAATCGTGAAAGCAGCCTGGTTGACCAGGTAATCATCAAGGTAACCTGGTTGACGAGGTAATCATCATAATATCCTGGCTGACCAAGTAATCATCAAATAACCCTGGATGACCAGGTAATCAAGGAAGCCTTCTTGCCGGGCTGCAAGAGTAGCATAACCATTGATATCGTTCAGAGGTAAGTCACTGGTATGCCCCACACCCAGCCACTGGGACCTCCTTACCCTCTACTCACTGTTTACTGAAGGACTACACTCTGATGGATGGATCCGTCTCTATCTGGCGTTAAACTGAATTATCGCAGGTTATTCTCGTTTTAACATAATTTATTTATGCTTCCCGAATGCTTAGAAATTTTATTTTATTTATTATAAGCTATGTTATTTTAGGTTAAGTTGAATTTTAGATAATTAAGACATGTGCAACAGTTGGGTATCATTCACGTTAATGAGCTCAAAAGACATGGCGAAGGTATAAGAGACATCCTACCACCTATAACAGGAACTTGCACAGGCAAGCCTTTAGGCATATGGGTGTCGCTCAAAAGTGGGCCATCGCTAAATGGGAGGTGGACACAAAAAGAAAGCTAACATCAGGAAGGGTAGGCTCAAAAACCTGGTGGTCCCTGGTCAAGGACAGACAAGTTTATGTGAATGATGAACTCATTCCACCTCTAAATCGACAGGATGGAACCACCTCTACTAGTAGTCAAGAGAAAGCGGACCTCTTTCCTTCTTAAAATCGCTTGACCAAGAAAAGGCTGTGAGCCCAGACAAGTTGAACCCAAGATTGCTGAGATGTGCAGACCAGATAGCAGCACCTCTAACGTTGTAAATCTTTCAGCACTGCCTAGTGCAGTGTAAATGACCTTCTCTGTGGAAAGAGGCAAATGTAGTCCCTGTTCACAAAAAGAAGAGCAGAGCAGAAATCAGCAACTACAGACGAGTGTTACTCCTGTCAATCACTGGTAAGATCCTTGAGACAATAATCTCAAGACAAATGACAGAGTTTTTTGACTTCCACTCACTACTTTGTGATCGTCAATATGGCTTCAGGAAAGGTTACTCTGCTGCTGATCTGTTGTTAAATCTCTCCACTTAGTGGCACCAGTTAGTGGATGAATCCAAAGTCAGCTGTGTGGTAGCACTGGACATTCCTGGTGCTTTCGACTGGGTGGGGCACCAGGGCCTCTTAATAAAACTGTAAGCTCTGGGAATTGCAGGCTCTACGCTATGTCTCCTCAGTGATTACCTTCATGATAGATCTCTAAGTGTAGTTCTCAATGGAACGGAATCAGCAAGACATCCTATTGGGGCAAGTGTTCCACAAGGAAGCGTGCTGGGACCATTGTTATGGAATGTCTACTTCAATGACCTTCATCTCATCCCAGAATTCCATGCATATCACAAGAGAAGAAATGCCAGCTGCTCTAAGCTGCATCAATCACCAGCTAAGAGCTATATCAGCTTGGAGAAATAGATGGCAAGTAACATTTGCACATGAGAAAACACAAATGATGATGGTCTCTAGGCACCATGGTGGTAATGTCAGTGCAGTAGTAAGAATGAATGGAACGGTGTTGGCACCTGGGAAAGAAGTTGATATCTTTGGGGTGAAATTTGACTCCAAACTGACCACGAAGAACCACGTTGCAAATCTTGCAAACAAGGCAGCCAGGAAGCTTACTGCACTTCGCCGTATCTCGCATCTACTTGACAGTAGGAGTTGCAAGATTCCGTACGAGGCACAAGTACGCTCACACCTTGAATATGCTCCACTTTCTTGGTTTGCCTGCCCCCCCTCCCCCTCTCATCTGCGCCTGCTTGGCAAGAGTAGAGAACAGAGCAAGACGTCTCATCTCTCTCCTAGACCAATCCTGGATAGATTTGTCATTTCAGCAGAGCCTTCAAGGGATGTGGGTGGCCTTACTGTTATGTACAAGGCCAATATTGTCAAAGTACCACACTTGGATCCACTTCGAGGACAGCGAGAAGCAAGCTTCTATATCACAAGACGGGCAGAAAGCAGCAACATTACACTGGCTGTGCCCTTCTCCAGAACATCATATCATCTGAGATCATTTATCTCCAGGATGACTCGGGTATGGAACACATTCGTACAGAATTATGAAGTCATCCACCGAGATAAAGTCAGTTGATCAAATGAAAATACTGGCCAACAGACGGCTCCTACTTCATCCTGTTCCTTACTTGTATGTCTCATAACAATAAAAATGCTTTCAAATGAGCTGATGTAAGTAACAGCTCTTAGCTTGCCAATAAAGTTAGGAATCCTTAACCTGTAAATAGCCTGTCAAAAAAGCTAGGGATCCTTAACCTAACCTTGTCAAACCCTGTGTAAAAAGAGAGAGAGAGAGAGAGAGAGAGAGAGAGAGAGAGAGAGAGAGAGAGAGAGAGAGAGAGAGAGAGAGAGAGAGAGAGAGAGAGAGAGAGAGAGAGAGAGAGAGAGAGAGAGATGGGAGAGAGAGAGAGAGGGGGGAGAGACAGAGAGACACAGGAGAGTTATATAATGCTCTTTTAATATCCTTTCTGGGTGTAATGTACGTATCAATATAACTGTTGTCTTGTGGAGTAAATCTGATATATTTTGTATGTAAACTGGACTACATAGAGTATTTATGTCTTTTGACAAGTGTTGTGGTTTATCATTACATTGTTGTTGTCTGGCATAATGGTGCTCATCTTGAAAATGGTGTTGCGTTAAGTCCAACTTTTCACGCCAATCACAATACGTTCGATTCCAAAAAAAATGCATTAATTTGTACATAGATTATGGATCACAACTCAAAGTGAACCTTCACAGTAAACAATCTCAATACATGGTGCACCGTGTTGTAATGCCTGGCACTGTCATAAACAACTTCACCACAAGTACCAGACACCACAACAGTGCACCATCAAAAACAACCTCAACACAAGTGCCAGGCATCACAGCAGTGCATCATCATAAACAACCTCACCACAAGTGCCAGGCATCACAACAGTGCACCATCATAAACAACCTCACCACAAGTGCCAGACACCACAACGGTGCACCATCAAAAACAACCTCACCACAAATGCCAGGCACCACAACAGCGCACCATCATAAACAGCCTCACCACAAGTGTCAGACACCACAACAGTGCACCATCAACAACAGCCTCACCACAAGCGCCAAACACCACAACAGTGCACCATCATAAACAGCCTCACCACAAGTGCCAGACACCACAACAGTGCACCATCATCAACAGCCTCACCACAAGCGCCAGACACCACAACAGTGCACCATCATAAACAGCCTCACCACAAGTGCCAGACACCACAACAATGCACCATAAACAACCTCACCACAAGTGCCAGACACTACAACAGTGCACCATCAAAAACAACCTCAACACAAGTGCCAGGCACCACAACAGTGCACCATCATAAACAACCTCAACACAAGTGCCAGGCACCACAACAGTGCACCATCTTAAACAACCTCAACACAAGTACCAGGCACCACAACAGTGCACCATCAAAAACAACCTCAACACAAATGCCAGACACCACAACAGTGCACCATCATAAACAACCTCACCACAAGTGCCAGACACCACAACGGTGCACCATCAAAAACAACCTCACCACAAGTGCTAGACACCACAACAGTGCACCATAAACAACCTCACCACAAGTGCCAGACACTACAACAGTGCACCATCAAAAACAACCTCAATACAAGTGCCAGGCACCACAACAGTGCCCCATCATAAACAACCTCAACACAAATGCAAGGCACCACTACAGTGCACCATCATAAACAGCCTCATCACAAGTGCCAGACACCACAACAGTGCACCATCATAAACAGCTTCACCACAAGTGCCAGGCACCACAACAGTGCACCATCATAAACAGCCTCACCACAAGTGCCAGACACCACAACAGTGCACCATCATAAACAGTTTCACCACAAGTGCCAGACACCACAACAGTGCACCATCATAAACAGCCTCACCACAAGTGCCAGACATCACAACATTGCACCATCATAAACAACCACACCACAAGTGCCAGACACTACAACAGTGCACCATCAAAAACAACCTCAACACAAGTGCCAGGCACCACAACAGTGCGCCATCATAAACAACCTCACCACAAGTGCCTAACACCACAACAGTGCACCATCATAAACAACCTCACCACAAGTGCCTGGCACCACAGCAGTGCATCATCATAAACAACCTCACCACAAGTGCCAGACACCACAAGAGTGCACCATCATAAACAGCCTCACCACAAGTGCCAGACACCACAACAGTGCACCATCAAAAACAGCCTCACCACAAGTGCCTAACACCACAACAGTGCACCATCATAAACAACTTCACCACAAGTGCCAGACACCACAACGGTGCACCATAAAAAACAACCTCACCACAAGTGCCAGGCACCACAACAGTGCACCATCATAAACAGCCTCACCACAAGTGCCAGACACCACAACAGTGCACCATCATAAACAACCTCACCACAATTGCCAGACACCACAACAGTGCACCATCATAAACAACCTCACCACAAGTGCCAGAGACCACAACGGTGCACCATCATAAACAACCTCACCACAATTGCCAGACACTACAATAGTGCACCATCATAAACAACCAAACCACAAGTGCTAGACACTACAATAGTGCACCATCATAAACAACCTCACCACAAGTGCCAGAGACCAAAACAGTGCACCAGCATAAACAACCTCATCACAAGTGCCAGAGACCACAACAGTGCACCATCATAAACAACCTCACCACAAGTGCCAGAGACCAAAACAGTGCACCATCATAAACAACCTCACCACAAGTGCCAGAGACCACAACAGTGCACCATCATAAACAACCTCACCACAAGTGCCAGAGACCAAAACAGTGCACCAGCATAAACAACCTCACCACAAGTGCCAGAGACCACAACAGTGCACCATCATAAACAACCTCACCACAAGTGTCAGACACCACTACAGTGCACCATCATAAACCTCACCACAGGTGCCTGGCACCACAACAGTGCACCAGCATAAACAACCTCACCACAAGTGTCAGACACCACTACAGTGCACCATCATAAACCTCACCACAGGTGCCTGGCACCACAACAGTGCACCATCATAAACAACCTCTCCACAAGTGCCAGACACTACAACAGTGCACCATCATAAACAACCTCACCACAAGTGCCAGACACTACAACAGTGCACCATCATAAACAACCTCACCACAAGTGCCTGACACCACAACAGTGCACCATCATAAACAACCTCACCACAAGTGCCTGACACCACAACATTGCACCATCATAAACAACCTCACCACAAGTACCAGATACCACAACAGTGCGCCATCATAAACAACCTCACCACAGGTGCCGGACATTGCAACAGTGCACCATCATAAACAACATCACCACAAGTGCTAGCCACCACAACAGTGCACCATCATAAACAACCTCACCACAAGTGCCTGGCACCACAACAATACACCATCATAAACAACCTCACCACAGGTGCCAGACACTACAACAATACACCATCATAAACAACCTCACCACAGGTGCCAGACACTACAACAATACACCATCATAAACAACCTCACCACAGGTGCCAGACACTACAACAATACACCATCATAAACAACCTCACCACAAGTGCCTGACACCACAACATTGCACCATCATAAACAACCTCACCACAAGTGCCAGGCACCACAACAGTGCACCATCATAAACAACCTCACCACAGGTGCCTGGCACCACAACAGTGCACCATCATAAACAACCTCACCACAAGTGCCAGACACCACAACAGTGCACCATCATAAACAACCTCACCACAGGTGCCTGGCACCACAACAGTGCACCATCATAAACAACCTCACCACAAGTGCCAGACACCACAACAGTGCACCATCATAAACAACCTCACCACAGGTGTCAGGCACCACAACAGTGCACCATCATAAACAACCTCACCACAGGTGCCTGGCACCACAACAGTGCGCCATCATAAACAACCTCACCACAAGTGCCTGGCACCACAACAGTGCACCATCATAAACAACCTCACCACAAGTGCCTGGCACCACAACAGTGCACCATCATAAACAACCACACCACAAGTGCCTGGCACCACAACAGTGCGCCATCATAAACAACCTCACCACAAGTGCCTGGCACCACAACAGTGCGCCATCATAAACAACCTCACCACAAGTGCCTGGCACCACAACAGTGCACCATCATAAACAACCTCAACACAAGTGCCTGGCACCACAACAGTGCGCCATCATAAACAACCTCACCACAAGTGCCAGACACCACAACAGTGCGCCATCATAAACAACCTCACCACAAGTGCCTGGCACCACAACAGTGCACCATCATAAACAACCTCAACACAAGTGCCTGGCACCACAACAGTGCGCCATCATAAACAACCTCACCACAGGTGCCTGGCTCCACAACACAAAGAGCGCCATCATTGTGAAGAAAACAAGAGGACATTTTTTTCCTTACCATTCTTTTCTTATATAGAATTTTCTTTATAATGAATCAACTGGATTTTTTTTATATTTGTCTTACCATTTCTCTAGATTGCAGAGTGAGTTAATATGTTTTAAAAGTTGATGTGTTTGTCAAAGGCTCTACTGTAATAGCAGGTGGGTAATCATATCACACAAATATAAGAGTGAGTATGGTTGAGCGAGACTGACCTGCCTAGAGTGGGAGAGTAAGCCTACTGTAGTGCTCCTATATCCTTACGTTCTTATACACTAAATATTTGCTTTGATCTCCCACTGTTATGCGCGCAGGAGTAGACTACTGGCTTGCACACCTTGCCTTAGCATGAGAGAGAGAGAGAGAGAGAGATCTGGAGAGAGTTCCGGGGGTCAACGCCCCCGCGGCCCGGTCTGTGACCAGGCCTCCTTAGGTCAGTGTCCCAGGATGCGACCCACACCAGTCGACTAACACCCAGGTACCCATTTTACTGATGGGGAACATAGACAACAGGTGGAAAGAAACACGTCCAATGTTTCTACTGTGGCTGGGAATCGAACCCAGGCCCTCACCGTGTGAAGCGAGAGCGTTAACCACCAGGCCACCAATTAGGAACGAGCAAAAAGACAGCAGAGAGAATAATAATTGCATTTGTTATCACCAAAATAAGCTGATATTTACAGTGAATATGGCACATGTGCAGTATGTACAATGAGGCGAATGCGAGCATAAGACACAGTGAGAACCTGGGAAGGTAAATCTGCCAAGGCTGCTTTATGAGTGTGCCACGTCGCTTCACAGCTTTGGTGGGTTTCCTTGTGATAGGCGGGTTGAACCAAGGTACTGGTATAACGATGGAGCCCCTTTGTGTTAAACCCTTACCACCTGGTCTGCTGGTCGGGAGGCAGCCTATATGGGAGTGTGACATAAGCTGAATAAATTATAACATACTCTTAGCATGCCACACCCATCCTATCTTCCTGACAATTTTCCTCCGTAAATTCCTTCCTTTCTCTCTCTCTCTCTCTCTCTCTCTCTCTCTCTCTCTCTCTCTCTCTCTCTCTCTCTCTCTCTCTCTCTCTCTCTCTCTCTCTCTCTCTCTCTCTTTCTCTCTCTCAAACTTCCTCTCTCCCACCTTCCTTCCCCAACA
The DNA here is from genome assembly GCF_038502225.1 of Cherax quadricarinatus. Classification (NCBI taxonomy): domain Eukaryota; kingdom Metazoa; phylum Arthropoda; class Malacostraca; order Decapoda; family Parastacidae; genus Cherax; species Cherax quadricarinatus. The sequence continues at coordinate 7,160,493 of NC_091381.1, read as the reverse complement.
CTCACCAGAGGAATCAATAAATGAAAATTTTTCACACACGTCTTGAAAATCCCATTAATACAATAACTGCGGTCCAGGATAATTATTGGTTGCAGAGTTTGTGGAGGGAGACTTAAGCTGTGAGGAAGGTGAGGAAGGGAGGCGGTGGAGGTGGCGAGGGAGGAGGAAAGAGAGGTGAGGAAGGAACAAGATAAGGGAGAGAGGAAACGAGGGAGATAGTGAAGTAGGGAATAGTTGATGGATGAAGGGAAAGAAGATATTGATAATAGGAGTTGAAGAAATTTGAAGGTGAGGGAGGGAAGTGTTCAGGGAAGGAAGAAAGTAAAGGAAGTACATGCCCGGTAAAGGAAGGAGGTGAGGTGATAGGAAGATAAAGGTCGCAGGAGAGAACTAAGAAGAGGGAGGAAGTATTTGAAAGATGAAAAATAGGAAATGTTGGAGACAGAAGAAAGGAGGGAGATGTTCAAATCAGAAAGAGGTGAGGGAAGTGGGTGCTCAGCAAAGTAAGGTGGAGAAGAAAGGTGAAGACGGAGACGAAGCAGAAGCAGAAAAAGTGAAATGAGTTCATTTACATGGGAATACATGGATGCTGCAGACAACAAAGGACATAAAAGTACGCACTGAGGATGTCTGCTGAGGACGTTGTACGTATTTCCGTAGTGATCTATAACGTAAGGATAATCAATTAGAAAGCTGTCTATCTACCTTTCTTTTCCCTCTGGTCAATGACGTACAAAAAATATATCATACCGTATTGAAAAAAATATAAGCAGTTTACTGGTAATGGTGGCACTGGTAATGGTGGCACTGGTAGTGGTGGCACTGGTAGTGGTGGCACTGGTAGTGGTGGCACTGGTAATGGTGGCACTGGCAGTGGTGGTACTGGAAGTGGTGGCACTGGTAATGGTGGCACTGGTAGTGGTGGCACTGGTAGTGGTGGCACTGGTAATGGTGGCACTGGTAGTGGTGGCACTGGTAGTGGTGGCACTGGTAATGGTGGCACTGGTAGAGGTGGCACTGGTAGTGGTGGCACTGGTAGTGGTGGCACTGGTAATGGTGGCACTGGTAGTGATGGCACTGGTAGTGGTGGCACAGGTAATGGTGGCACTGGTAGTGGTGGCACTGGTAGTGGTGGCACTGGTAGTGGTGGCACTGGTAATGGTGGCACTGGTAGTGGTGGCACTGGTAGTGGTGGCACTGGTAGTGGTGGCACTGGTAATGGTGGCACTGGTAGTGGTGGCACTGGTAATAGTGGCACTGGTAATGGTGGCACTGGTAGTGGTGGCACTGGTAGTGGTGGCACTGGTAATGGTGGCACTGGTAATGGTGGCACTGGTAGTGGTGGCACTGGTAGTGGTGGCACAGGTAATGGTGGCACTGGTAGTGGTGGCACTGGTAGTGGTGGGACTGGTAATGGTGGCACTGGTAATGGTGGCACTGGTAGTGGTGGCACTGGTAGTGGTGGCACTGGTAGTGGTGGCACTGGTAATGGTGGCACTGGTAGTGGTGGCACTGGTAATGATGGCACTGGTAGTGGTGGCACTGGTAGTGGTGGCACTGGTAATGGTGGCACTGGTAGTGGTGGCACTGGTAGTGGTGGCACTGGTAGTGGTGGCACTGGTAATGGTGGCACTGGTAGTGGTGGCACTGGTAGTAGTGGCACTGGTAATGGTGGCACTTGTAGTGGTGGCACTGGTAGTGGTGGCACTGGTAATGGTGGCACTGGTAGTGGTGGCACTGGTAGTGGTGGCACTGGTAGTGGTGGCACTGGTAATGGTGGCACTGGTAGTGGTGGCACTGGTAGTGGTGGCACTGGTAATGGTGGCACTGGTAATGGTGGCACTGGTAGTGGTGGCACTGGTAGTGGTGGCACTGGTAGTGGTGGCACTGGTAATGGTGGCACTGATAGTGGTGGCACTGGTAATGGTGGCACTGGTAGTGGTGGCACTGGTAGTGGTGGCACTGGTAGTGGTGGCACTGGTAGTGGTGGCACTGGTAGTGGTGGCACTGGTAGTGGTGGTACTGGTAATGGTGGTACTGGTAGTGGTGGCACTGGTAGTGGTGGCACTGGTAGTAGTGGCACTGGTAGTAGTGGCACTGGTAGTGGTGGCACTGGTAGTGGTGGCACTGGTAGTGGTGGCACTGGTAGTGGTGGCACTGATAGTGGTGGCACTGGTAGTGGTGGTACTGGTAGTGGTGGTACTGGTAATGGTGGCACTGGTAGTGGTGGTACTGGTAATGGTGGCACTGGTAGTGGTGGTACTGGTAATGGTGGCACTGGTAGTGGTGGTACTGGTAATGGTGGCACTGGTAATGGTAGCACTGGTAGTGGTGGCACTGGTAGTAATGGTACTGGTAGTGGTGGCACTGGTAGTGGTGGCACTGGTAGTGGTGGCACTGGTAGTGGTGGTACTGGTAATGGTGGCACTGGTAGTGGTGGTACTGGTGCTGGTGGTACTGGTAGTGGTGGTACTGGTAATGGTGGCACTGGTAGTGGTGGCACTGGTAGTGGTGGTACTGGTAATGGTGGCATTGGTAGTGGTGGTACTGGTAATGGTGGCACTGGTAGTGGTGGCACTGGTAATGGTGGCACTGGTAGTGGTGGTACTGGTAATGGTGGCACTGGTAGTGGTGGCACTTGTAATGGTGGCACTGGTAGTGGTGGTACTGGTAATGGTGGCACTGGTAGTGGTGGTACTGGTAATGGTGGCACTGGTAGTGGTGGTACTGGTAATGGCGGCACTGGTAGTGGTGGTACTGGTAATGGTGGCACTGGTAGTGGTGGTACTGGTAATGGTGGCACTGGTAGTAGTGGTACTGGTAATGGTGGCACTGGTAGTGGTGGTACTTGTAATGGTGGCACTGGTAGTGGTGGTACTGGTAATGGTGGCACTGGTAGTGGTGGTACTGGTAATGGTGGCACTGGTAGTGGTGGTACTGGCAATGGTGGCACTGGTAGTGGTGGTACTGGTAATGGTGGCACTGGTGGTGGTGGTACTGGTAATGGTGGCACTGGTAGTGGTGGTACTGGTAATGGTGGCACTGGTAGTGGTGGTACTGGTAATGGTGGCACTGGTAGTGGTGGTACTGGTAATGGTTGCACTGGTAGTGGTGGTTATGGTTAGTGGTGATGGTTGTACTGGTGGTGGTGTAGGTTACTTGATTATAATATGATGAAAGGAGGTTCTAAAAACATTGTTGATTGATTGTTAGGCTAGGTTAGGCTAGGTTAGGTTAGGTTAGGTTAGGTTAGGTTAGGTTAGGTTACGTTAGGTTAGGTTAGGTTTGGTTAGGTTAGGTTAGGTTAGGTTACGTTAGGTTAGGTTAGGTTAGGTTAGGTTAGGTTAGGTTAGGTTAGGTTAGGTTAGGTTAGTTTAGGTTAGGTTAGGTTAGGCTAGGTTAGGCTAGGTTAGGTTACGTTAGGTTAGGTTAGGTTAGGTTAGTTTAGGTTAGGTTAGGCTAGGTTAGGCTAGGTTAGGCTAGGTTAGGTTAGGTTAGGTTAGGTTAGGTTAGGTTAGGTTAGGTTAGGTTAGGTTAGTTTAGGTTAGGTTAGGCTAGGTTAGGCTAGGTTAGGCTAGGTTAGGCTAGGTTAGGCTAGGTTAGGTTAGGTTAGGTTAGGTTAGGTTAGGTTAGGTTAGTTTAGGTTAGGTCAGGCTAGGTTAGGCTAGGTTAGGCTAGGTTAGGCTAGGTTAGGCTAGGTTAGGTTAGGTTAGGTTAGGTTAGGTTAGGTTAGGTTAGGTTAGTTTAGGTTAGGTTAGGCTAGGTTAGGCTAGGTTAGGCTAGGCTAGGCTAGGTTAGGCTAGGTTAGGTTAGGTTAGGTTAGGTTAGGTTAGATTCGGCAGGAAACAAGACAAGTCAGATGATGATCCACCGTTGCAGCTTTTGATCATCTGACCGAGACTTTTCGCTGGCTTACCTGTCCACCCCTTTAAAAATAATGGTCGTAGTTGTAACCATTTTTGGTTGACTGAAAAATTCATTTGAGGTGTCTAGTTAGTATTATGGTGGTGAAGTTGGTATCGTAGTAGATGGGTGGGAGATGTGGAAAGGGACTATAGGTGTGAGCAATGGGTAGGAAGAGGGTGGGATCTATTTGTGCAAGTTACTGAGTTGTGGTTGGCATCTTGGGGAGGGTAAACTTGGTGAGTTAGGTTAGGTAAGATTCGTCAGGAGGCTTACCAGTCCTCCCAGTGAAAAATTAACTATAAGAGATCCCACTCGGTCAGAGATGCTATGTGGAGACCCAATGTCTCAAGTCAGTGTCCCATGTCAGTGTCCCATGCCAGTGTCCCACGTCAGTGTCCCACGTCAGTGTCTCATGTTATAATAACGTTCATCTGTGCTGATGGTAATAACGACATTCACCCTTTATTCTCGAACCTGCAGTCAAGATGGCTTATATCAGAACGTTATTTGGAAATATTCGATCACTTCTTTGCCATAAGTAATGCGGTTGTGTTTTTTTTCTTTTTGTTAACTATGTGTTTATCGGTGTGTGTAACTTAATGTAATTAAAGTAAATAGTGTTTATGCTCTATGTTTGACTTTGGGAACCTCTCTAGACAGTAAATGTAGATGAACGGTGGTATTTTATTTTTTATTTTATTAACACACTGGCCGATTCCCACCAAGGCAGGGTGGCCCGAAAAAGAAAAACTTTCACCATCATTCACTCCATCACTGACTTGCCAGAAGGGTGTTTTACACTACAGTTTTTAAACTGTAGGATCTAATATCAATGTTGTCTTGTTTATTTCAGATTGCTCAATAAAGTGATGTCTCTCTTTTTCTGTTTCTTTCTCCATCTCTTTCCATCTTTTTTCCATCTCTCTCTCTCTCTCTCTCTCTCTCTCTCTCTCTCTCTCTCTCTCTCTCTCTCTCTCTCTCTCTCTCTCTCTCTCTCTCTCTCTCTCTCTCTCTCTCTCTCTCTCTCTGTCTCTCTGTCTCTCTCTCTCTCTCTCTCTCTCTCTCTCTCTCTCTCTCTCTCTCTCTCTCTCTCTCTCTCTCTCTCTCTCTCTCTCTCTCTCTCTCTCTCTCTTTCTGTTTCTCTCGTGGCTTTTCGCTGATAAAAATAACAAAAACCATGCCATCAGGTGACCTCTTCCATAGGTTGTGTTTTATGCATGGTGAGGTGGTCGTTAACTTCACAGTAATTAACCACGAGCGTGTCCATCATAGAGATTATGGTGAGAGTCTCCCAGAGAGATAATTGTGAGAGCAACCTGTATCTCTCACTAACACGGCGGACATAACAACCACAAGACCTAACAGCCGCTATTACTGTCACCATAAATTCCCGAATATGGGAAAAAGAGCACCAGTAACTCTATAATGTATAGAGTAATTATCATCTATTTGCATCATTTGGACTCGAGTTGTTTATGGCATCCATCACACAGCAGATGTAAACACTGCATCTCGTTGATCCTTTGAATTACTACCAGAAGAACCCGAGTTGAATTCACTGGCTAGGTGAGGGCAACAAGGCAGCAATGCCATGTTTATCTAGCAAGAAAAGTACCTTAGGAGTGTGTCAGCTTCAACGTGTAAGGCATAAGGACACATATGCAACTAATAAGAGATTTTGTTATGGTAACGTATCGCTCTGCTGGAGAGCGAAACGTTGCCACGATAAAATGTGACATTAGTCGCACGTGAGACCTTTGCCCTAACATATTATTGGTAATTCTGTGTTGAGTTATAGTGCCTGGACATCTTGAAAGTGTTGAGTTACAGTTCCTGGACATCTTGATGGTTTATAGTACAGCTCCTGGACTTCTTCATGGAGCTCAGATCAAGGACATTTTACAAGTATTGAATAAAGCTTCTAGACATGTTGAGCCACAGCTCCTGGACATCGTGAGAGCGTTGGCTAAAGAACCTTTACTTATTATGTTCAAGTGCAGCTCCTGGGCTTATCGATGATGTTTGTCCAAAGCTTCTGGTCCCATTGATAGTGCTTTAGGGACTCTTGATAGTGTTCAAGAACTGGGAAAATTCAGAGTGTTCCAGAACAGGAATACTTCAGAGTGTTCCAGCACTGGGATTTTTGAGAGTGTTCCAGTACAGGGATACTTGAGTGTTCCAGTACAGGGAGTTTTGAGTTTTCCAGTACAGGGATTCTTGAGTGTTCCAGTACTAGGATTCTTGAGAGTGTTCCGGTACAGTGATTCTTGAGAGTGTTCTAGTACGGGAATTCTTGAGAATGTTCCGGTGCAGAGATTCTTGAGAGTGTTCCAGTACAGGGATTCTTTAGAGTGTTCCGGTACAGGGATTCTTGAGTGTGTTCCAGTATATGGATTCTTGGAAGCATTCCGGTACAGAGAACCTTGAGAGTGTTCCAGTACGAGGGGGATTCTTGAGAGTGTTCCAGTACAGGGATTCTTGAGAGTGTTCCAGTACAGGGACTCTGAGTGTGTTCCAGTACAGGGATTCTTGAGTGTGTTCCAGTACAGGGATTCTTGAGAGTGTTCCAGTACAGGGATTCTCGAATGTGTTCCAGTACAGGGATTCTTGAGAGTGTTCCAGTACAATAACTCTTGAGAGTGTTCCAGTACAGGGATTCTTGAGTGTTAGAGTACAGGGATTCTTGAGTGTTCCAGTACAGGGATTCCTTAGAGTGTTCCAGTACAGGGATTTTTGAGTGTTCCAGTACAGGAATTTCTGAGCATTCCAGCACAGGGATTCTTGAGTGTTCCAGTACAGGAATTCTTGAGCGTTCTGGTACAGGGATTTTTGAGTGTTCTAGTACAGGGATTCTTGAGTGTTCCAGTACAGGGATTCTTGAGTGTTCCAGTACAGGGATTCTTTAGTGTTCCAGTACAAGGATTCTTGAGTGTTCCAGTACAGGGATTCTTGAGTGTTCCAGTACAGGGATTCTTGAGTGCTCCAGTACAGGGATTCCTGAGAGTGTTCCAGTACAGGGATTTTGAGTTTTCCAGTACAGGGATTATCGAATGATCCAGTACAGGGATTCTTGAGTGTTCCAGGACAGGGATTCTTGAGAGTTTTCCAAGTACAGAGATTCTTGAGAGTGTTCCACTACAGGGATTCTTTAGAGTGTTCCAGTACAGGGATTATTGAGTGTTCCAGTACAGGGATTCTTGAGAGTGTTCCAGTACAGAGATCCTTGAGTGTTCCAGTACAGGAAGACCACTCAGTGATGTTAACGGTAATAAACGTAACTGCTTAGCTTTCTTGGTTTGTCCTGTATTGTTTTCCTTTAGTCATTAATATTCAGGAAACACCTTTCCCTTTTTTTACGTTTATTTATTTTTTATTTACTTTTTTCATTTGCCTTCTTTTTTCATCTTATTTTTCTTCATTTTTCTTCTGTTTCTTTTTCTCCATTTTCTTTTTCTTCTTCTTCTATGTCCTCCATCACTCATAAGAATAACAGGAACTAGCAGTCATAGATAACATCCACAAAAAGAAAATTGACACAAGGTATGTCATTAAGTCGTCCTAGGATGATGCCCTCTCATATTTTTACATATTTTTGCACCATGATTGATGCTGGTGCACACTTGAACGTTTTAAGATGCTACTCAGCCACTTTGTTGCTTATTTATAGTAAGTTTTCTCTTTTAAATGGTGTGTGTAGAATTCAAAACGCATACATTTCCCCCACCACTGGCTTTTTGAATTAATTACGGTGATAACACACGAATGCAGTAGATAAGATAATCAGTCCCTGTGCCTTGCATAAGTATGCACAGAAGACAGTGGAAGATGATTCAATCAGTCCCTCAGACTGAAGGCCGGTGTTCGCTACCTTAGACAGGATTAAGGAACTGGCCACTGCTTTTCAGGTGGTAGAACTCATTATCGTATTTACCAATGTCTTCTGTGCAATGTTCTGCAAGACTGGAGGACTGATTACCATATCCTCTACTGACATCGTATATCACCTCTCCACTGGAGTAATGAGACTATTGGTTGGCGGAAGGTCTTCAAATGAAGATACCGAGATGTTGTTCATGTCTTAAATTCCTCATCTTCTTCTTATTGTATTCCAGTATAGTAATTATAGATCTTTGTTAGTTACCTAGCACAAAGTAATCATAGAACAAGGAAGCTATAAAAAGGGCAGCCTGACATTGGAAAATTTGTACAAACCAGTAGGACAAAGATTATATATTACAAATACACTTGAAAGAGGGTTGAAACACTAACTTACTAATTTAAGGGACGAGCATAACCCAAACAACCCGAGGAAACATGGATGAGCAGGGAGGTCATGCTGGCAACCACTATTACAGCATAATGACAATATTACGGAGTCAGAAGAAACCTCGGTAATTTGTTGCATTTAGCAAACCACGGAAGGGGAGGGGTTAGAACCCATGGCAAGTGAATCGTAAAACTGCAGCATCGCGTAAGTATTGTCAAACTATAATTTGATGCTCTTATTAAAGTTCATTTGACGTTCGGCGGTGGAGAAATAGCCCATAAAATATGGTCAATAGATAGGACAATGAGTATTCAGATTGGTAAGAAAGAAATCACAAAGTGAGATTGAAAACATAACACAATTTTATTGAAGTTAAGAAAACAATTTCTGTACCCAAAGGCACCATTTGTTTCTCATCCTCATAGTAGAAAACATTTACCCTTTAATAAAATATAGTAGTTCACTGTTGCAAAGACACCCAAATGGGTGACTGTTAACGAGCTCCTGTATACACTGTTTAACGAGCTCCTGTATACACTGTTTAACGAGCTCCTGTATACACTGTTTAACGAGCTCCTGTATACACGGTGGGTGCTCATTTTCTATTCAGAACTTTATATCTCCCTTATCTTATATTTCATTTATTGGCTTTGTGGTACATTTCAGTTGGTTTATTGTACGTTTCCAGTTTTGATATTTAAATCTAACATAACTTTACCTAATTAAGCCTAATATATCTTTACCTACCTTAATCTAAACTAATTTAACCTAAATAACGAAAATAACGAGAAATTGCCGCAAATCATGTGCGAGGATGGGTTAACTTAAAAGTAACACTTGTCACAGATTCGTATCCATGCTTGCGAACGATAACAAAATTAACACGATAATCACCGGCACTGAAAAAGCTGAAAACTGATAAAAATATTTGAACAAAGTCTTGTAGTGAGCAAAGGACAATAGCATGATGTTTGTTGGTGATTAAAAACTAACTACCTAACTACAGAATGACTGGGAAACTCTTTTACCAATAATGGGCACAAAATTCTGGGTCACCTCTGGTTTAGAAGACAAGGAATGCACCAGACGTCAGGATAATGTCTGGAAAGAGAAACCTCATAAAATAAAACGTTGTCGAAGAATGAGACACTTGTGCAACATTTGGGAATATTTACTGTGAAAATGTTTCGCCTGCCAGTGGCTTTTTCAGTCCAATACGGATAAGAACGGTAGAAGATGAGAAGTTTGAGGTAATCAGTTACTCAGCCTGGAGTCGATGTGTTCAGTCCAGATGCCAATGGCGAAACGTTTCAACAAGAAAGATTCATAAAATTTTCACAATTGTCTCATTCTTCTAAACCATTTACACCACTTTTAATTAGGATCACTAATGCTGCAACGTCTCGAACATTGTCACAGTTCCTTTCACTTCCAGCGCCGAATCCATAAAAACTAAAATACTGGAAACGCCTGAGAACATTTGGAATGTACTCTCTGGAACTGAGGAAAGAGAAATACTTGATAATACGTAATACGAAAATACTTGAAAATCAGGTCCGTACTCTGCAGGCTTTCTGCCGTCTTCATTAGCAAGTAGTCAAGTGTGTCGGTGGCAGATTAGATAAATCTTTAACAGGCAAAGTGTCAGCTTAAACTCATTATACGCTTTACTAATGGTTTCCACATCAGCATAAATGAATATTCTTTGTTCTGCTTAACCGGTATGTGAATACTGGTAACATGAATGTGTTGACATCATGTGTGTACTGGGGAATGGGGGAGGGTTAATTGACTGCCAAAATGCGCTCCAATAAACTTTTGCAAGAACACAAATGTTTGATCCATTAGACTTGACCTCCCGGCACACAGTAATGATCATTAGATAGATTGAGTTAGAATATTGCTTTAAAAATAATAAACATTCTCTCTCTCTCTCTCTCTCTCTCTCTCTCTCTCTCTCTCTCTCTCTCTCTCTCTCTCTCTCTCTCTCTCTCTCTCTCTCTCTCTCTCTCTCTCTCTCTCTCTCTCTCTCTCTCTCTCTCTCTCTCTCTCTCTCCATACATACATACATAAATATATGGAATAAGATTAGAGTAAACAGGTGACATCCCAATATGCACAACAACAACGGTGAAAAAATAGCGAACTTACAAGCGTTTTCTTAATTTGTCACATTATCAAGGACTTGTAAAAGTTATAGAACAGCAGAAGGCTTTTAAGACTGAGATATACGACATTACAGCCGTACCAGTGTGATATGGGTGGTAGTGTCAACGACCTGTCATGCATAGCTTAAATTCTTCCCAAATTTTATTAATTATTAATGAATCTAATTACTTTAACCCTGAATTAATATTCATATTGAAAACAATACTCTTTTTATGACGTCTGATAAAATTGTTTCTATCAACCATAGACCTGCTTGATACAACTTGCTCAATTGAGTGGTTAAAATCTCTCACATAGCATTATACTCTTGTCCAGTTTTAATGCTAGATTTATGTTGTTGTAATCTTTAGTTCCAGGCTTTATCCAGTTTGACCATAATAAACTTTGTTATAAGATTCCATGTAAAACTTGTAATAAAGTTTATTTCGGTTAAACTGGAAAAAGCCTTGAACTAAGATTAAAGACATTCCGTCCTTTTATGTAACTTTACCTGTATCCAGTCATAGATAAAGTAACTTAAGGTATAATTTAAATTCAATGAAAAAACATTTATCTGCTGGGTACTCTTAGATATTTTGCACGGAGAGATTTGCAATTAAAATATCTATCAGAATGCAATTAATAAAGCAGTATCTAGAAACTATTGAGGAAAATTAAGGCACATGCAATAGGAGGAGAAATTTTTTCCTGGATAGAGGCATGGTTGACAAATAGGCAGCAGAGAGTTTGCATAAATGGGGAGAAATCAGAGTGGGGAAGCGTCACGAGCGGTGTTCCACAGGGGTCAGTGTTGGGCCCCCTGCTGTTCACAATATACATAAACGACATAGATGAGGGCATAAAGAGCGACATCAGCAAGTTTGCCGATGACACCAAAATAGGCCGTCGAATTCATTCTGACGAGGACATTAGAGCACTCCAGGAAGATTTGAATAGACTGATGCAGTGGTCGGAGAGGTGGCAGATGCAGTTTAATATAGACAAATGCAAAGTTCTAAATGTTGGACAGGACAATAACCGTGCCACATATAAACTAAATAATGTAGATCTTAATATTACAGATTTCGAAAAAGATTTAGGAGTTCTGGTTAGCAGTAATCTGAAACCAAGACAACAGTGCATAAGTGTTCGCAATAAAGCTAATAGAATCCTTGGCTTCATATCAAGAAGCATAAATAATAGGAGTCCTCAGGTTGTTCTTCAACTCTATACATCCCTAGGTTAGGCCTCATTTAGATTATGCTGCACAGTTTTGGTCACCGTATTACAGAATGGATATAAATGCTCTGGAAAATGTACAAAGGAGGATGACAAAGTTGGTCCCATGTATCAGAAACCTTCCCTATGAGGATAGACTAAGGGCCCTGAATCTGCATTCTCTCGAAAGACGTAGAATTAGGGGGGATATGATTGAGGTGTATAAATAGAAGACAGTAATAAATAAAGGGGATGTAAATAGTGTGCTGAAAATATCTAGCCTAGACAGGACTCGCAGCAATGATTTTAAGTTGTAAAAATTCAGATTCAGGAAGGATATAGGAAAGTACTGGTTTGGTAATAGAGTTGTGGATGAGTGGAACAAACTCCCAAGTACGGTCCTAGAGGCCAGAACGTTGTGTAGCTTTAAAAATAGGTTGGATAAATACATGAGTGGGTGTGGGTGGGTGTGAGTTGGACCTGATTAGCTTGTGCTACCAGGACGGTTGCCGTGTTCCTCCCTTAAGTCAAGGTGACCTGACCTGACTAGGTTGGGTGCATTGGCTTAAGCCGGTAGGAGACTTGGACCTGCCTCGCATGGGCCAGTAGGCCTGCTACAGTGTTCCTTCGTTCTTATGTTCTTATGTTCTTATGTGTAGGTTACATATACAGTTATTCCCTATAACACCAGACTGTGTTACACAGATATCCAGGTATACATAGGTATTATCCAACTTGGGATAAACATTGGTTAAACAATCAACATAAGTCAGTTAAGTTACCTTGAGGGGAAATCTCTCAGAATAAAGAAACAGTACACTGGTAACAGTAATTATCTGACTATATAGATACAAACGCAGAGCAAATCTCTGACTCTGTTGACTCTCTTCTTATTAAAAATAAATAAGAGAGAAGTTGGGGCATAAGCGGTCGTAGTCAAACAAACGATAATACTACCACAGTGGTATCACACTACTGAGTATAAGTACAGGTAAAGTGTATACCTTAATACAGCAATGCAAAACAAGAAGACAGGCTTATTTTTAAATAGTATTTACGGTTCAATACTCCAGGAGACTAATTCTATCGACGAGAAGTCATTAGCAGGTTGCCACAGGTCACTAATACTCATTGCCTCCTAACAGGTTACACACACATACACACACACACACACACACACACACACACACACACACACACACACACACACACACACACACACACACACACACACACACAGCAACAAGGGGACACAGTTGGAAGTTGAAGACACAGATGAATCACAGGGATGTTAGGAAGTATTTCTTCAGTCACAGAGTAGTCAGGAAGTGGAATAGTTTGGGAAGCGATGTAGTGGAGGCAGGATCCATACATAGCTTTAAGCAGAGGTATGATAAAGCTCACGGTTCAGGGAGAGTGATCCAGTAGCGACCAGCGAAGAGGCTGGGCCAGAAGCTAGGACTCGACCCCTGCAACCTCAACTAGGTGAGTACAACTTGGTGAGTACCCACACACACACACACACACACACACACACACACACACACACACACACACACACACACACACACACACACACACACACACACACATACACACGCATATACACACACAATGGGAGGAAGAAAGGGCAAAATCAGTGTTTATCCATGGGCTTCAGGAGAGAGAGGAAAGGACACACACTGAAAGGCAGCAGGAAGAAAGAAAGGAGATTGAGAAAATCATCACGGAAATAGGTGAAGAGATGGACGAGATTGTAAATTTTCAGAGAATAGGGGGGTACTCGAAGGGGAGAAACCGACCAATCAAGCTGATTCTCAGGACGGAAACAGTGCGGAACAGGATCCTCCAAGAGAAACCATGATTGAAATACTCGGAAGAGTAAAAGAGGGTGTTCCTAGACAGAGACAGAACAAAATCAGAACGACAGCAGCTGAGGGAGAGGACAAAAAAGCGAAAGGAGCTAGGAAAAGAGACAAGGATGGAACCAGCAGAGGTCAGTCAGAGCAGAACAGAACAGCAAGGGCAAGCACACACACAACTATTCTCAGAACCATACAACCTGTCACAACATCCCAACACACACTGCAATCCATATCCACAGCCTCCACCCAACACCGAGCTATAGAATCCCACAGTATGCCACCAGGTCTCCCACCCTCACAGGCCCCCCAAACCACAGTGTTGGAAAGGAAACTGAAGGTATGGTACACAAACGCTGATGGAATAGCAAATAAGTGGGAGGAGTGGCATGAAAGAGTCAAAGAAGCATCACCGGACATCATAGCTCTCACAGAAACCAAGCTTACAGGTATGATAACAGATGCCATCTTTCCAACTGGATACCAAATCCTGAGGAAAGACAGAGGGAACAGGGGGGGTGGAGGAGTGGCGTTGCTGATCAAAAATCGCTGGAATTTTGATGAGCTGGAGAGAGGAGACAGCGGAGAAGAAAGTGATTACATAGCGGGAACACTTCACTCTGGAGGTCCCAAGGTGGTAATAGCAGTGATGTATAACCCACCACAGAACAGCAGGAGGCCAAGGCAAGAGTACGACGAGAGCAATAGAGCGATGGTTGACACACTGGCTACAGTGGCCAGAAGAGCTCATGCATGCAGGGCAAAGCTCCTGATCATGGGTGACTTTAACCACAAGGAGATCGATTGGGAGAACTTGGACCCACATGGGGGCCAAGATACATGGAGGGCTAAGATGATGGAGGTGGTACTGGAAAACTTCATGTGCCAACACGTAAGGGACACTACAAGAGAGAGAGGAGAGGATGAACCAGCAAGGCTGGACTTAGTATTCACCTTGAGTAGTGCAGATATCGAGGACATCACATATGAAAGACACCTTGGGGCCAGTGACCATGTGGTTTTAAGCTTCGAATACACAGTAGAGCTAACAAAAAAGGGAATTAGAAAAGCAAAAAGAGATTATGAGGTTAAAGTTGCAAGAGAATCGAAGACTAACCCAAAAGGATTCTTTCAGGTATACAGAAGTAAGATCAGGGACAAGATAGGCCCACTCAAAAGTTCCTCGGGTCAGCTCACTGACAGTGATAAGGAAATGTGTAGAATTTTTAACACATACTTCCTCTCAGTTTTTACACAGGAGGATACCAGCGATATTCCAGTAATGATAAATTATGTAGAACAGGACGATAATAAACTGTGCACTATTAGGGTCACAAGTGACATGGTCCTTAGGCAAATAGATAAATTAAAACCTAACAAATCCCCAGGCCCTGATGAACTGTATGCAAGGGTTCTAAAGGAATGTAAAGAGGTGCTTAGCACACCTTTGGCTAATCTTTTCAACATATCACTACAAACTGGCATGGTGCCAGATAAGTGGAAAATGGCAAATGTGATACCTATTTTCAAAACAGGTGACAGGTCCTTAGCTTCGAACTATAGACCAATAAGCCTAACCTCCATAGTGGGAAAATTTATGGAATCAATAATTGCCGAGGCAGTTCGTAGCCACCTTGAAAAGCATAAATTAATCAACGAATCTCAGCATGGTTTTACAAAGGGGCGTTCCTGCCTTACGAATTTATTAACTTTTTTCACTAAGGTATTTGAGGAGGTAGATCATGGTAATGAATATGATATTGTGTATATGGACTTCAGTAAGGCTTTTGACAGGGTCCCACATCAGAGACTATTGAGGAAAATTAAAGCACATGGAATAGGAGGAGAAATTTTTTCCTGGATAGAGGCATGGTTGACAAATAGGCAGCAGAGAGTTTGCATAAATGGGGAGAAATCAGAGTGGGGAAGTGTCACGAGCGGTGTTCCACAGGGGTCAGTGTTGGGCCCCCTGCTGTTCACAATCTACATAAACGACATAGATGAGGGCATAAAGAGCGACATCGGCAAGTTTGCCGATGACACCAAAACAAGTGGAGGGAGAAGCAGGAAGGCCAGGACGAATGAAGCCAAACTACAAGAAAGGGGACTACACAGGAATGAGGAACTACCTGAACGGGGTTCAGTGGGACAGAGAACTGGCAGGGAAGCCAGTTAATGAGATGATGGAATATGTAGCAACAAAATGCAAGGAGACTGAGGAGAGGTTTGTACCCAAGGGTAACAGGAATAATGAAAAAGCCAGGATGAGCCCATGGTTTACCCAAAGGTGCAGGGAGGCAAAAACCAAGTGTGCTAGGGAATGGAAGAAATATAGAAGGCAAAGGACCCAGGAGAATAAGAACAGTCGTAGAGCCAGAAACGAATATGTACAGATAAGAAGGGAGGCCCAAAGACAATATGAAAATGACATAGCAGCGAAAGCTAAATCTGACCCGAAACTGTTGTACAGCCACATCAGGAGGAAAACAACAGTCAAGGACCAGGTAATCAGGCTAAGGAAGGAAGGAGAAGAGACAACAAGAAATGACCTTGAAGTATGTGAAGAACTCAACAAGAGATTCAAAGAAGTGTTCACAGAGGAGACAGAAGGGACTCCAGAAAGACGGAGAGGTGGGGCACACCACCAAGTGCTGGACAAAGTGCACACAACCGAGGAAGAAGTGAAGAGGCTTCTGAGTGAGCTAGATACCTCAAAGGCAATGGGGCCAGATAACATCTCCCCATGGGTATTGAGAGAGAGAGCAGAGGCGCTATGTGTACCCCTAACAACAATATTCAATACATCTATCGAAACAGGGAGATTGCCTGAGGCATGGAAGACAGAAAATGTAGTCCCAATCTTTAAAAAAGGAGACAGACATGAAGCATTAAACTACAGACCAATGTCACTGACATGTATAGTATGCAAAATCATGGAGAAGATTCTCAGGAGAAGAGTGGTGGAACACCTAGAAAGGAACGATCTCATCAACAGCAGCCAACATGGTTTCAGGGATGGGAAATCCTGTATCACAAACCTACTGGAGTTCTATGACATGGTGACAGCAGTAAGACAAGAGAGAGAGGGGTGGGTGGATTGCATTTTCTTGGACTGCAAGAAGGCGTTTGACACAGTTCCACACAAGAGATTGGTGCAAAAACTGGAGGACCAAGCAGGGATAACAGGGAAGGCACTACAATGGATCAGGGAATACTTGTCAGGAAGACAGCAGCGAGTCATGGTACGTGGCGAGGTGTCAGAGTGGGCACCTGTGACCAGCGGGGTCCCGCAGGGGTCAGTCCTAGGACCAGTGCTGTTTCTGGTATTTGTGAACGACATGACGGAAGGAATAGACTCTGAGGTGTCCCTGTTTGCAGATGACGTGAAGTTGATGAGAAAAATTCACTCGATCGAAGACCAGGGAGAACTACAAAGGGATCTGGACAGGCTGCAGACCTGGTCCAGCAATTGGCTCCTGGAGTTCAATCCCACCAAGTGCAAAGTCATGAAGATTCGGGAAGGGCAAAGAAGGCAGCAGACGGAGTACAGTCTAGGGGGTCAGAGACTACAAACCTCACTCAAGGAAAAAATCTTGGGGTGAGTATAACACCAGGCACATCTCCTGAAGCGCACATCAACCAAATAACTGCTGCAGCATATGGGCGCCTAGCAAACCTCAGAACAGCATTCCGACATCTTAATAAGGAATCATTCAGGACCCTGTACACAGTGTACGTTAGGCCCATATTGGAGTATGCGGCACCAGATTGGAACCCACACCTAGCCAAGCAAATGAAGAAACTAGAGAAAGTGCAAAGGTTTGCAACAAGACTAGTCCCAGAGCTAAGAGGTATGTCCTACGAGGAGAGGTTAAGGGAAATCAACCTGACGACACTGGAGGACAGGAGAGATAGGGGGGACATGATAACGACATACAAAATACTGAGAGGAATTGACAAGGTGGACAAAGACAGGATGTTCCAGAGATTGGACACAGTAACAAGGGGACACAGTTGGAAGCTGAAGACACAGATGAATCACAGGGATGTTAGGAAGTATTGTAGACAGCCTGTACTGTCAGAGCACACAGCCTAGCCGTCTGCTCTGACTAGTTCATATTTCGCGGCATTCAGTGCTGCCCTCTGTAGGCCTACCTAGGTCGGTGGGAAGCACAGACCACCCTCTCTCACTCCTAGACCGACCGACGTGACACACACAAGTGCTCCCCCCTCCACGGACTGGCTTGCGGTCACTCCCTCACACTGCCCGTTGTGTACTCACTCCTACCCGATTAAAGCCAAACTAGTCCACGGCCGTATCATTGCTACCTACGCTACCTTCATCGGCACTAAACCGCTGTTCAGCAGTAAGAACAGCAATAACAGTGGTGGCAGCGGTGGCACTCCCTCACACTGCCCGTTGTGTACTCACTCCTACCCGATTAAAGCCAAACTAGTCCACGGCCATATCATTGCTACCTACGCTACCTTCATCGGCACTAAACCGCTGTTCAGCAGTAAGAACAGCAATAACAGTGGTGACAGCGGAGTCAGCGGCATTGTGAGCCTCTTCAGGGTGGAGGGGTCAACACCATCGGTCGACGCCAGTCAACATCATCCGTCGTCATCCAACGCACCTGCTGGCCTAAAGAGTTATCTGTTACTCACAGCGTCTTCACGGGACCTGAGATAGATCTTCGTCCTAGATTTTTCCCACAAAATCTGGACATAGGCGTCACGGCATCACCTCCAGCCTTAGCAGTCACGTGTTCACCTCATCACCCTCTCTACAGCCCTTCAACACTCTCCAGCACCATTCTCCTGCCTCCTACAGCGTCCCTACGCCCTTCTCAGCTACAAGAAGTAGAGGTGAGGCCGTTTAGTGTGTTGGCTTCGTGTGTGGCTCCACGAGTGACCACGAGGCAGCTCTGGGGTTGGTTTATACCCTAATCAGCGTGTAAACACACCAGCCTCCTCTACAGCCTTCTCTGCTACGCAACGACGTCCATCTCGCCGTCCATGTGTGTTGTGTTCTTCCCAGTTTCCTCCAAGAAGTTCTACCTTGCTTAACCACGTGGGAACCCAGTTGGCTTAGCCCCTAAGCCAGCAAAGTTCAGCGTCTACAGCAGCTCGTGACTCATCATAGTGTCTACAACTACTCAGCTTCTACGTATCTCCAGCCAGTGCAGTTTTTTTTTTTTGAGTTGCCCAGTTTAATTTTTTTTCCCCTTTCCCTTGCTGTTATATTCCCAGTTCATCACCAGTTCTGTTTTCCCCAGTGTTTTGTTACAGTAAAACTTACTCGTCCCAGGTCAAAGTTTCACTTAAGCTTGTTTTTAGCACGTTCGAGTAGTGCAGTAAATGTTTTGTTCTCCGTGTGCTGAAGCCGCAGTCAGTCAGCGCGCCCAGACATGCTTGCCAGTGTAAACAACCAACACACAGCTGTGGTTCACGCCGGGTATCCACGTCTTCTAATATCTTATACCTCCACAGAGTTACCCCGGTCCTTCCTGTTCTTCCCAAGTCCTTTCTGATAATTTTTCTACGACATTGAAGCCCCATAGCAGTATACAAATGCTACGAGGCGTGTAGTGTTACTAGAGCATCACTGAAAGTTCCAGGACCTGCAGCACCCGTACCTTCGTCCATCTGCACTCAAAGTTAAGTAAACAGTGACTTACCTAGCATTTCCTAATATTTTGTGACATTATTTAACTGTCCTGCACCAATACAGTTAGTTACTGAAGCCATACTTCAGTAAATTGTTCAGTGTCATCAGTGCACATTTTGCCATTTACCTACAGCTTCTTAAATTTTGTAAATTTATTTTTGCACCCCTACATTTTAAATTCCAGTATTTTATTCTGCTTCTTGTACCTCAGTTATTGTTTTAAATTGTTCAGTGTTAACCATTTATACAATTTACCTCTCACATACAGTTTTCATGTAATTCCTGCGTGCTGTTATTTTGCTAGTTGCACCTGCAAGTTAGCCACAGATTGTTGACACCCCTGCACTGTTTTGTTTGTTAGTGTTTTTTTTTCTTTTAATAAGTGTTATCTTCAAGTACTTAAGTATTAGTTTATTCTACCTGCAGTGATACAATCTGTGCCTACCCCATTAAACTTTTCTTCTGTTTCCCCATTTATTTGCTCTACATATATTCTATGTTTTACCTGTGAATATTCACCTATGTGCATTGCATTTTGCTATTTTGTATACCCAAGTCATTGAGTGCATTTTTGGGAACCTGCTTATTTACCATTAATTACCAAAATTCCTTGTGAAGTTAATTAATTTTGACCTTGAGATTGTGCAAATTTTTTTTCTTTTTGCCAGTGTACACCCTGCTAACACCAGTTAACCTTTGCCATATTCTTGAATTTAATAATTTGCATTTTTATTAATTTTATTTTGTGTGCAATATAGCAATTCTGGATACAGTGTATTTTTTTTTTGTGATTTTTGGCACTATTCCATACTCTGGTATCTTTTCTGTGCCAACTTCCCTTGTGCAAGTGAATTACCCTTTTTTTGCGTTTCAATTTGCAACTGCTAGCACCTGCAATCTTTTTAAACTGTGCTTGCAGCACAGTTTAGTGTTGTGTAGTACCTGATTTATTTTAATTTTGTGCAATTTTTGCTACCAGTGTTTACAGTTCAACTCCTTTTCATAAATTTTGTTGCCAGATTCCTGGTGAAATTATTGACTATCCTTAGCTTCATTTTGTGCACTTCCCTGTAGTACATTCACTTGCATACATCTCTTATTTTGTGTTCAGAGTGTATCACTATTTCCCTTTTTATTGTTGTTTTGCTCAAATTATTGCTATCACTAAGCAGTTTACCTAGTACTGTGGTGCTGAGTTCTCTTTGACTCTGTTTTGAATTGTAGCCAGTGCATACCATTTCTTGCTCTGACCTGTTTACCCTCTTCGTGACCTACTTGCATTTGAACAATTGACGTCATGACTAAGACACGCAGTGGCCATGCCGTTAGCCCAGATTCTGCTGGTGCCAGCAATGGTGCCTCAGCCAGCGTGAACACGCGGCAGGGCATCGAAGCCCCAGCGACAGTTGGTCAACTTGTGGCTCAAGCCTCGACCACCAGTGGGCCGGCTCATCGTCCATACCTGACCCTTATTTTTGACGGTCGTGCAAATAGTTTAGAGCCATGGCTGCAGTCAGTCGAGACGACTGTTCAGGCTCTATTTGATAGTCCAACGGATACACAGTACATTCGTGCTGCTGTTGCAGCAGTGGATCTCACCCAGGGTGATATAGGTGCCTTTGTGCAGCTCAAGCACGTTTGTAAGATTCAGTCTTGGGATGAACTTAAGGAGGAATTTAGGCGTTATTTTCGGCGTAGTCGCCAACGCCATTACATTGACATCGTTACCAGCGTCTTGGCCGAATGTCAATACCGGCACAAAAGCCCCCTGGCTTGCATTTGCCGGTTCGAGCAAGCCGCCATGGACTTTACTGATGCCATCAACTCCACTAAGTGGGTGGATGGTGATGGCCGTATTGCTGCTAAAGACATCATCCCCATGCTGGCTATCGGCATCATGTGGAGGGATGCCGCCCCTAACCTCTGGGCTGCCATTGATGCGCTAGGACTCGGCCCTCAGCACGACGTCCTGGGTGCATATGACGCCATCGACTCGCTCAAGCCACCTTCCGAGCAAGGCAAGGTTTGCCGCTTTGCGGATGATCCCCTACCCATCCTTCCGGCGCCGTCCACAGTGACTCCGCGGTCGCAGCCGGAAGTCACTTTTGCTGCTGCTGTCAGACAGCCAGCCCACAAAGTTTCTAACCCCAGTCCCACTAACACGCGCCTAAGTAAAAATATTGACCACAGTAACAACAGTCGGTCTCATACAAAAAGGCAGTCATCGACTTCCTGGACCAGGGCGAAACGTCGCCAGCAGACACCACCCCCAACCTCACCCGCTAAGCGTGTAGTGACTTGTTTCAACTGTGGCAAACGAGGGCACTACCGATCAGAGTGTTACAAACCTAAGTCCCCGCAAAGTAACCGTCACAGTCCCCATGCTCAGTATCCCAGTAACCATAACAGTCCCCATGCTCAGTATCCCAGTACCCATAACCGTCCCCATGCTCAGTATCAAGGTAACCATCACCGTCCCCATGCTCAGCTTCGCGAGGGAGTCTGTGTTTACCACAATACTTCCAGTCATACCTCCCATAAGTGTAACAAGCTGCGAAGTATACTGTCAGCTGAGTGGAGCAAGCAGTCGTCGTGCAATGCACGTGCTCGTAGAAGCCCTTCCACTAGTTCGGGGGAAGAGGCGCGTCCGCAAAACCAGCGAAAGACATAGTAACCCTGTCGGAGTCGCTGTATTCCGTCCCTGTCCGCAATGCATTCGCCGCCCTGGGCAGTGATACGCTTGCCGACAGTGAGGAAACCGAGTGTCTTGACGTTGTTGCCGAGACTCGTACCGTACCTTCCAGGTCGAGCCTCGTCAACAAGTGTCGAGTCTCGAGCAGCTGTGACTCCGGGGATCTCGTCGGCCTGTCATGCCTTCATGTTCAGTATGACAACCCATGTGGACCGCTCATCGAGTCCACTGTCCACAATAAGCCTGTTCAGCTTTTCCTAGATACAGGTTCGGTGGTTAACATTGTCCGCTCCACTTTTTTCCGAGACATTGGCCTTCACGCGGCCATGTTGACAGAGCCGTCCGCCATTCAGACCTTGAGAGGAGTCTCAGGTAATCCGCTGATGGTTCGCGGTCGCACAACGCTAGAATTTGTGGTCCAGGGTCACAAGCTGTCCGCAAAATTCTTAGTCGTAGATGGTATTGTTTTCCATGGTGACCTGCTCATAGGGTTCAAAACCATGGCAGATCTTAGGATCCGTTTAGATCCAGCTGAGTGGAAAGCGGAATTCAACGGAGTGGATGTGCCCTTCTGGGGCGTGCGCTTAGGATCCACTACATGCTACTCTGTCTCAGAGTATGCACAGTGCCTAGAATCGTTGGAAACCGGTGGTTTCCATAGCACATTCTCCCCGGGGTCGGTCTCTTGTCCTGATCGACCTCGTAGCAGAGCTCGTTGCCCATCACCTCCTGGCCATCAGCGCGTAGTTACCAGTGAAACCCAGTCTGGGGACGCCCAGTCTAACCTTCACTCTAACTCTGACGCTGTTGTAGAGACCAGCAGTTGTCAAGCCGCAGTATCCCTGTCGGCAGGCGACTGTCTGACTCGTGTCATGGCATCAGTGAGCAGAGTTACTGCTTGTACAAAGTATGACGTCACTTTGTCAGCTAACTCGCTCACTCCTGTTACGGTGTACGTGAGCAGAGCTTTTGAAGGAGACCATGTGCTGGTTGACAACGACACATGCCGAGTCAAGTGCCTCTCCCTTGAACCATCCTTGCACACAGTGCAACGTGGTAAGTTGCAAGTCCTTGTTGTCAACATGCATAGTCGAGAATTTCCCCTGCGGAAGAATATCTCACTTGTCGACCTTGTCAGATTCCCTCTCCCGGTGAGAGTGGAGGGTGAAGCCCCAGCTGACTTCCTTGTGAGTGCAGTTCTCCCAGGCGAGTCTGCTGCTGACTCTTCCAACACCCGGCCAGTGCAGGAAGATGATCTAGCTTTGACAGACTATCCTGAAGAGGTCCCAAAACTTCTCCAGGTTCTCAATCGTGCACGTTCTGCAGTTGCACTAGATGGTGAGTCAATGGGTTTGACCCCACTGATCTCTCACCGTATTCCACTTGACAAAGGTACTAAACCCATTTATGTACCTGCGTATCACCTGCCACATGCGCAAAGAGTCTTCGCCGAAGAACTCATTACACGGATGCTCCGTGATGGAGTTATCGAGGAGTCCACTTCCCCGTGGAATGCTCCCCTTATTCTGGTTCCCAAGAAAGACGGAACCTGGCGCCCTGTTATCGATTACAGGAAACTGAATGCATGTACCATCCCAGACCGCTTTCCATTGCCAGTTCTGAATGACCTGTTGCAGAACATCGGCGATAATAAGGTCTTTTCAACTCTTGATCTTCTTCAAGGGTTCTGGCAGATCCCCCTCGATGATGAGAGTAGAGAGTTGACAGCTTTCTCTACTCCAACTGGTCATTACCAGTTCAGGAGGATGCCTTTCGGCTTGGGCGGAAGCCCAATCACATTTAGTCGTTTGATGACGACAATTTTCCGTACCCTCCTAGGTGGCACGCTCATGGTCTACCTGGATGATCTCATAGTCATGTCGCAAGATGTCCCGTCACATCTTGAGAAACTTGACAGGGTATTGGACAGGCTAGCTCAGGCAAATCTTAAGGTAAAGCTCTCCAAATGTCATTTCCTCCGGAAGGAAATAAAATTTCTGGGTCACGTAGTGACTCAGAATGGCATAAAGACGGACGAGTCTAAAATCTCGGCCGTGCAGAAATTCCCCAGACCCATGACAGCGGATGCAGTTCGGTCCTTCATAGGCCTGGCGGGTTTCTACCGCACCTTTATCGCAGGTTTCTCCACCATTGCTGCACCCCTGACACACTTACTCAAGAAGGATGCCCCTTTTGAGTGGACGTGTGATCAGGAACGAGCTTTTGTCATTCTTAAGAACAAGTTAACATCAGCCCCAACCCTTAGATTCCCTGATTTCACCAAGGCATTTACCTTGACGACTGATGCCAGCAAAGTTGGCATCGGTGCAGTCTTGTCACAGGAATCTAATGGTAAACAACAGCCTATTGCCTATGCTAGCCGTGTTCTTACTAAAGCGTAAGTCAATTATTCAGTGACAGAGCTAGAAGCTTTAGCCATTGTATGGGCCCTGAGTCATTTTCGGGATATCATCTATCATTATCCTATCAAGATTTATACAGATCATTTACCCTTATTGGCCCTTTTTGCGAATAAGAACCTCTCGGGAAAGCATGCTCGGTGGTCGCTCACGTTCAATGATTACAACCCTGAAATTTGCTATGTCCCAGGTAAGGAAAATGTTGTAGCTGATGCCCTGTCGAGACATATAGCATTCGTGAGTGTCGGCCATTCGTTCTCTGTTGAGGATCTCGAGAGAGCCCAACGACAGGACCCTGTGTGGTCTCCAGTCCTTCGTTTCCTGACCAAGGAGGACGTTGACTTACAGGTCAAGTCTCCCGTTCCACTGAAGGATTTGGTGGTCAACCAAGGAGTACTGTGCCGTGTTGCACAGCTGGTGGACCCCGGCAGAACCGTATACCAACTGGTGATACCAGGGTCCATGATACCAGCTACTCTTAGGTTGATCCACAATGTCCCAGGTGTAGCGCACCCCGGGAAGGACCGCAGTATCAAACAGGCACGAATGAAATATTTCTGGCCTAAGATGGCAGCGGACATTGCCAAGCATGTACACCAGTGTGTTGTTTGCCTACAGCACAAGGGTACCATTACAGGTCCTAACCCCATTCTAAAGTATCCCATTACAAAGGAGCCCTGGGAGAGAACTTCTGTCGACCTGTTGACGAACTTCTCGACCTCGGAGAAGGGAAATAAGCACCTGCTTGTAATGGTAGATAACTTGACACGGTACAGTGAATTAGTACCCATTCCTGATAAAACCGCTGAAACGGTCGCTAGTGCTTTCCGTGAGCATATTGTTCTTCGTCATACTTGCCCACGTGTCCTTCTGTCAGACAATTGGTCTGAGTTTATAAATGGCATAATGCAGGATCTTTGCTCCAGATTCAACATTCATCAAGCGCCAGTAGCTCCACGCCACCCTGCGAGTAATGGTCTTGCTGAACGTACAAATCGCAAAGTCCTGGAGGTGCTCAGAGTAACCGTTAACCCAAGTTGTACTACATGGGATGAGGCTATCCCAGATGTTCAGTGTACATTAAATTCCTCCCTCAACAGCTCGATCGGTGAGACACCTCATTTTGCTTTGTATGGCTATGACAAGCGCTTACCATATGAAATTCTGTTTACTCCACCTAGACCTACTTACGATACTGATAACCCCAGTGTAGTAAAGATGAGGACAACGCAGCTTGTCTTCCAGCGGATACGAGAGAACCTTATGAAAGCTACTGATAGGTTCACGTCTGAGCGTAATGCCCGCGCCAAGGAAAGCAAAGTGGAACCAGGTTGCAAAGTTATGTTGCTCAACCCAGTGCAGACCCCAGGTATGCACAAACTTGTCCCAAAGTTTGTGGGTCCTTACCGTGTCCTACGACAGCTCCGTGGCAATAAGTTCGAGGTGAGGGAGATTGCTACGGGATCTATCAAGGAAGCCCACCTTGATCACATGAAGTATGTGGACCATATGCAGGCCGAAGCAGAGCTGGAGGCGTGTGCGTTGCAACGCCACGATCAGACTAATGTTAGGGACAAACCGTCTATCCCTTCTCCCACTACTACTGGTACGGAAGACGGCCCAGTAAGGCTCCATACTTATGGCCTGCGACCCAGGACAACAGTACATTTCTGTGACATTGACGTACCTACTGACTTGTCTGACTCCTACGCTAGTTATGCTAATTGTTTGCTTGCAGAAATGGGTATAAATGCACACACATTGTATAGCTAGTCGATAATAGAGTCAGGGTGGACAACATCATGTAATTATGTAAATACTTTTAGAAGGGTACCCAGAGTGTAATGAATTCCATGGATATAGTATTATTGTACATATGTGCACCAGTGTTTTATAACAAAAGAAAAAAAGCCTGTATTACGGTCAGGGCAGTGCTGCCCTCTGAGTTACATGTCACACCTTAGGAAATGCTACTGTCAGTCATTGTTTGCAGATGTGAGCGTGCAACAACGTTCGTAGACGAGTGGTCAACTGATGTTCAGCCCTGCGGACAACCTGTATATAGAAGATTTTAGTTCCAGTGCTGACGTCTCCTGGCTCTCTACTCGATGAAACAGCGCGGGCAAACCAGTTTTCTCTTCCCCTGGATGGGAGAGTTTTTTTTTTTTGCCTGTTGCATTTTTTTGTCCATTTTTTATTTACTAGTGAGCGAAAGCCAGTCCCTCTCTGGGGTAGCTAGTGTAATTCCTTTATACCTATGGGCCCACCAGTATTGTCGCGTCGGGACGACGCGAGGTGCGTGGCCGAGCAAATGTAGACAGCCTGTACTGTCAGAGCACACAGCCTAGCCGTCTGCTCTGACTAGTTCATATTTCGCGGCATTCAGTGCTGCCCTCTGTAGGCCTACCTAGGTCGGTGGGAAGCACAGACCACCCTCTCTCACTCCTAGACCGACCGACGTGACACACACAAGTGCTCCCCCCTCCACGGACTGGCTTGCAGTCACTCCCTCACACTGCCCGTTGTGTACTCACTCCTACCCGATTAAAGCCAAACTAGTCCACGGTCGTATCATTGCTACCTACGCTACCTTCATCGGCACTAAACCGCTGTTCAGCAGTAAGAACAGCAATAACAGTATTTCGTCAGCCACAGGGTAGTCAGTAAGTGGAATAGTTTGGGAAGCGATGTAGTGGAGGCAGGATCCATACATAGCTTTAAGCAGAGGTATGATAAAGCTCACGGCTCAGGGAGAGTGACCTAGTAGCGATCAGTGAAGAGGCGGGGCCAGGAGCTCGGACTCGACCCCCGCAACCTTAACTAGGTGAGTACACACACACATACACACACACACACACACACAGTGGGCGCCTGTGAGAAGCGGGATTCCACAGGGGTCAGTCCTAGGACCTGTGCTGTCTTTGGTATACGTGAACGACATAACGGAAGGGATAGACTCAGAAGTGTCCTTGTTTGCAGATGATGTGAAATTAATGAGGAGAATCAAATCGGTCGAGGATCAGGGACAGGCTACAAGCCTGGTCAAGCAACTAGCTCCTTGAATTTAACCTCGCCAAATGCACAGTCAAATGCAAAGACTAGTCCCGGAGCTAAGGGGTATGTCCTACGAGGAGAGGTTAAGGGAAATCGACATGACGACACTGGAGGACAGGAGAGATACGGATAAAATGATAACGACATACAAAATGCTGAGAGGAATTGACAAGGTGGACAAAGATACGATGTTCCAGAGATTGGACACAGCAACAAGGGGACACAGTTGGAAGTTGAAGGCACAGAAGAATCACAGGGATGTTAGGAAGTATTTCTTCAGTCACAGAGTAGACAGGAAGTGGAATAGTTTGGGAAGCGATGTAGTGGAGGCAGGATCCATACATAGCTTTAAGCAGAGGTATGATAAAGCTCACGGTTTAGGGAAAGTGATCCAGTAGCGACCAGTGAAGAGGCGGGGCCAGGAGCTAGGACTCGACCCCTGCAACCTCAACTAGGTAAGTACACATACACACACACATACACACACACACACACACACACACACACACACACACACACACACACACACACACACACACACACACACACACACACACACACACACACACACAAAGACAGGATGTTCCAGAGATTGGACACAGTAACAAGGGGACACAGTTGGAAGCTGAAGACACAGATGAATCACAGGGATGTTAGGAAGTATTTCTTCAGCCACAGAGTAGTCAGTAAGTGGAATATTTTGGGAAGCGATGTAGTGGAGGCAGGATCCATACATAGCTTTAAGCAGAGGTATGATAAAGCTCACGGCTCAGGGAGAGTGACCTAGTAGCGATCAGTGAAGATTCGGGGCCAGGAGCAACCTCAACTATGTGAGTACAACTATGTGAGTAAACACACACACACACACACACACACACACACACACACACACACACACACACACAGACACACACACACACACACACTCACACACACACACACACACAATATATGTGTGTACGTATATATGTGTATATACATGTATATATATATATATATATATATATATATATATATATATATATATATATATATATATATATATATATATATATATATATATATATATATATATATATATTTGTCAGTAATGCTGGGCAAAATAGATTACGACTTATTGTGTTGTGTTTACCTGAGTCATCTTGGAAATAAATCTTTGGGTTTAGACCCCAAACATGGTAGTCGTGTCTGTAAGACATAAATCATATGAATCACATAAATTAGACATATTAGAATTCTGGCCCAGGTAACAAAAGACTCCGCCTCATTAGCATATGTTAAGTATGATTTATATAATTTAATATCCCAACACATCTTTTCCACACACCGGGCACTCGATAACATAAATAATGTTGGTCTATATAAATTACTTTCTCAGAGTATCAAGCAGACAGAAAGTCTTGCCATTTTTGGCATGGCTGCTGTTCTTTTTTTGTAAACTCAAGTTGTACTCACCAAGTTGTGTCTGCAGGGTTCGATTCTTAGCATCTTGCACTGTCTGCTAGTATTCAATAGCTGACGTTATTATGTTTTAACTTCTTAGGTCCTGCTGTACCTATATTTGAAACTGTTCGAAATTTGCTTCCGTCCCTTCCTCGTCTAGCTTATTCCACTTAAACAACACCCTGAGATTTAAGAGGTATTTTCTGCCTTCCCTGTGGGTCATACGTAGTTTTTATCTTCCATCATTACCCCCTCGTCTCTGTTCCCCTCATGTCTAAATCATGTCTCACTTGGTCCTTCTCTTTTCAAAGGACGAGAGATTCATTTCCTTCAGTTCTGATGGCTACTGTCCTTATTTCTACGAGTAATCTTTGTTGCAAACTTCTGGATCTTATCAATTTTCCGAACATATGTAACTTGGTTTAGGAAAACACATAAGCAACACTGGGACATTCTAATAAATATGTCCTAGTGTTTGCTTACGTGTTTTTCTAAACCAACTTGTCAGTATTTATTACTAAGGTTTATACCACCGTGTGTAAGTATTAGGCCTGTACTGTGTACGCTATAATAAGCCCGTTCACAGTGATCTAAACGATCCTCTTTAAAATCATTGGTGGCAGTTCTGTTAGTCATCCACAAGTATGCTTCCGACGAGCGGTTATATTCGCCTCAGGCGATATGTCTGGCTTAATGTTGACTTCCAGATCTTTCTCGGTAGATGAGACACTTGTGCAACATTTGAGTATCTTTATTCGGGAAACGATTCGCCAGCCAGTGGCTTCTTCAGTCCAGTGCAGAGAGAGGTGGAAGATGAGGAGCAGTTGAGATAATCAGTCCCTTAGCTTGGAGTCGATGTGTTCACTCCATCAATCTTGATAAAAATGCAGCATGTTCGCAGATATGGGTCTTATAGTATACTGATAACAGATGAGGTGGAGCAGTGGTAGGCGGAGTCACCAGTGATGACTCTGCAATTTCACATATAAAATACTACCGGACATTTCGTATGTCTTGAAAACAAAATCTCTTAGCTTGTGGTAACAATCTTTGCAGATTGTACTTGACACAATTCAGGCTGACTATCTGTTAACTGTATCTCGACTGTAGCTTCCATGGACTGGTTATCTATGTCTGCATATTTCCCTTCCAACTCAAAAGATACTGATTCATTTTTCCTGCAAAACTTTAAAAGTCTATCTCGATATCTTCCATCAGAAAAGTAGTAAAGCGTCCACTGATTATACTTCCTTAAGAACAGACTGAATAGCTGTAGCCTTTTGCGGAATTCTTGGAAACGTTTTGTTTTCTGCGTAGTAAGCCCAGGTTTGTCACATTTAAGTGAGATGTCATGTCTGCCGAGAATACTTGGAGTGAAAAATGTCTGTCTCGGTCGATTTTCAAATAACTATATATTGCTACCTTGCTTATTCTGAAAAAAAAGACAGAATTTTTCCTTTTATTGATGGTTTCCTACAAGTTGACGAATAAAACATATGTAACACTTTGTACAGGGAATGTTTTTCCAACTCCATTGCAGAAACATTGTCCTGTAGCATCTACTTCCACTCGTGGGCGACGCTTACCTGTGACGTCAACTCCAACTGCTGTATATAGTACATAAAATCTGGCCGCATGCTTTAGGCTTGAGGGACTGACCACCTCCCATCGTAGGTGACGGACTGATAACATCAAAACAACTTCAACTGCTTCCAGAATTATACTGCTTCAGGTTAAAGACAGATAATAGGCTCAAAAGAAGTCCTGAGGCTGACGAGTTCTGTATCACGGAGATACCTCAGAAATACTGAAGTCTTCTTAGTATAAGCAAGACCTAGTGGGGAACTTTCGTTTTTCCAATCAAATGGATATTCTGATGCAATATTTATATGCATAACGCTACAACATCAGAGACTGTCATGCATATCGCGTCCTTCTCATATTACTTTATTTATAGAACTCTCTCTATTGCATGAGTGTTTGTGGGACAGGCACAGTACATCGGTTCAAAGGCTGAAAAGGAAAGGCAACTACTGTTTAACATTTAACACATTTCTTTTCATTACACTAATGGTATACATTACCAACTAGATAAGGACTTTGAAACATATGTAACACTTGGGTATCCGTATCTGAGGACGTGAACTAATATTTGGTTCACGCTGGCTGGCCTGAGGTCTCCTTGATGTTCACATCCCAGCTACACTGGTTATGTAAGCATGCAGACTCTTAGCACCAACACCTTGATTGACTAAATAGTCAAAAGCGACGCCTACCTTCAGAATGAAAACCGTGAAAATAGTCATAGGTAAATGACAGTGATGTGTATACATAACATCTTACATCTCTTCTTCTTCTTCTTCTTCTTCTTCTTCTTCTTCTTCTTCTTCTTCTTCTTCTTCTTCTTCTTCTTCTTCTTCTTCTTCTTCTTCTTCTTCTTTCTTCCTTTCATGATTATTATTATTAAAATCATTATTATTATTATTATTATTATTATTATTATTATTATTATTATTATTATTATTATTATTATTATTATTATTATTATTAATAATATTATAGACATGAGGAAAACACTAAGCCCATTAGGAAATACAGCGTCTGGGAGATAATAAAGTTTGATCCAAGGAAGGAGAATATATCTCCAAATCCTTGGATCAGGCATCTCTCACCAGTAGAAAAACTCCCAACTTGAAGGGTACAAATTGCAAAGCAGGATTTAATTAAACTTCTTCAGCCCAAGTAACTTGTTGCATATTCCAGATTGTCTGGAAAATAATTTATCTTGTTTAGGTGGCTTACACAGGACGTTAATTAAGGTGCACACCATGAGAGCTTCATCTGGGATGCTGGAATTCCGCCCTCTATCCCGGTATGCTGCTACTATCCTAGAATGTTGTCCGCTATCCCGGGATGCTGCTATTATCCTGGAAAGCTGCACGCTATCCCGGGATGCTACTACTATCCTGGAATGCTGCACGCTATCCCGGGATGCTTCTATTATCCTGGAATGCTGCCGGTTATTCCGGGATGCTGCTATTATTCTGTAATGCTGCTCGCTATCTTGGTATGATAACTACTATTCTGGGATAGTATTCGAAATCCGAGGAGACTTCCCACTCCCTTGGCATGCTGGCCACTATGAAAGGAAATTATCTGCTGTGCTGGGATGCTGTCCACTATCCTGCGATAGTGCCTACTGTCTTGGGATACTGCCACTGTTCTTGGATAGTGCCTGCTGTATTGAAATGCTACCCACTAACCTGGGAAACTGCCTACTGTCTTCGAATGCTGTTCGCTATGTTGGGATACTGTCTGTTGGCTTAGGATGTAGTTCACTATTATATGATGCTGCCCATTATCATGAAATATTGCTCACTGTCCTGGGGCTCTTCCTGATATCATGGCATGATAATAATATTAATAATACCTTTATTTACTACAAGTACATGTACAAGGCATACAGACCTAGCTGACATCAACGGCATACTACTATATTCTAGAAAGCCTCTTGTTATGCTGAACATTTCGGGCAAATTAGGTCAGTGTCCCAGGATGCGACCCACACCACTCGACTGATGGGGAACATAGACAACAGGTGGAAAGAAACACGCCCAATGTTTCTACTCTGGCTGGGAACCGAACCCAGGCCCTCGCCGTGTGAAGCGATAGCTTTAACTACCAGGCCACCAGAGCCGGTATCCGATAATGCCCAGCTATCCAGGAATAGTCCATTGTCCTGGAATGGTACCGTCTGATCTGGAATGTATCTGCTATCTAGTACTCTACTTCATATTCTTTTTCTTACTTTTAGTTAAATTGACTCTCAGCAATGTGTTCAAGTTGAAAGAATTTAGATACTGAAAAGATACAGAAAAGCATTGGTTTGGTAATAGAGTTGTTTGTGAATGGAACAAACTCCTTAGTAGAGTCATTAAAGAGAAAACCTTGTGTAGCCTTAAAAATAGGTTAGACAAGTATATGAGTGGGTGTGAGTAAGACTTAGCTGGCATGGGCCAGTAGGCCTGCTGCAGTGCTCCTTCTATCTTATTTTTTTATGTATATGTTTGTGTGTCTGAATGTGTGCGCGTGTGCGTGTGTGAGTATTCTTACTTATATGTGGTTGCAGGGGTTGATTTATAGATCTAAGCCCGGCCTCTTAGCTAGTCGTTGCAAAGTCCACTCTCTTCCTGCTCCATGAACTTTACAGTACCTCTTTTTAAAGCTATGTATGGATCTCGCCTTTTCTTCTTCACTCTCTAGAATGTTTCACTTCCTGACAACTCTGGGGCTGTAGAAATACTTCCTAACATCCCTATGACACACATGAATTTTCAACTTCCTCTTATGTTCCAGTGATGCTGTGTCCCATCTCGGAAACATTCTGTACATGTCCATCTCGTCAGTTCCTCTCAGTATTTAATACGTCTTTATCACATCTTCCCTAGCCCTCCTGTCTTCTGTCCTTAGGTTGAGTTTCCTTAACCTCGCCTCGTAGGACATACCCCTTAGTTCCGGGACTAGTCTTGTTGCAAACTTTTGCATTTTCTCTGATTTCTTGTCGTGCATATATATATATATATATATATATATATATATATATATATATATATATATATATATATATATATATATATATATATATATATATATATATATATAGATATATATATATATAAATATGTATATATATATATATATATATATATATATATATATATATATATATATATATATATATATATATATATATATATATATATATATATATATATATATATATATATATATATATATATATATATATATATATATATATATATATATATATATATTTCAACAAGTCGGCCGTCTCCCACCGAGGCAGGGTGATCCAAAGAGAAAGAAAATCCCCAAAAAGAAAATACTTTCATCATCATTCAACAGTTTCACCTAACACACATATAATCACTGTTTTTGCAGAGGTGCCCAGAATACAACAGCTTAGAAGTATATATGCATAAAAATACACAATATATCTCTCCAAACTGCCAATACCCCGAACCCCTCCTTTAGAGTGCAGGCATTGTACTTCCCATTTCCAGGACTCAAGTCCGGTTATATAAAAATAACCGGTTTCCCTGAATCCCTTCACTAAATATTACCCTGCTCACACTCCAACAGATCGTCAGATCCCAAATATCATTCGCCTCCATTCACTCCTATCTAACACGCTCACGCACGCTTGCTGGAAGTCCAAGCCCGTCGCCCAGAACACCTCCTTTACCCCCTCCCTCCAACCTTTTCGAGGACGACCCTTACCCCGCCTTCCTTACCTGGAGGTTACCTGGAGGTTATTCCGGGGATCAACGCCCCCGCGGCCCGGTCCATGACCAGGCCTCCCGATGGATCAGGGCCTGATCAACTAGGCTGTTACTGCTGGCCGCACGCAGTCCAACGTACGAGCCACAGCCCGGCTGATCCGGCACTGACTTTAGGTATCTGTCCAGCTCTCTCTTGAAGGCAGCCAGGGGTTTATTGGCAATTCCCCTAATGCTTGATGGGAGGCTGTTGAACAGTTTTGGGCCCCGGACACTTATGGTGTTTTCCCTTAGTGTACCACTGCCGCTCCTACTTTTTATTGGGGGCATTTTGCATCGCCTGCCCAGTCTTTTACTTTCGTAGGGAGTGATTTCTGTGTGCAGATTTGGGACCATTCATTCCAAGATTTTCCAAGTGTAGATTATGATATATCTCTCCCTCCTGCGTTCCAACGAGTACAAGTCAAGTGCTTCCAAGCGTTCCCAGTAGTTAAGGTGCTTGACAGAACTTATACGTGCCGTAAAGGATCTCTGTACACTCTCTAGATCTGCGATTTCACCTGCTTTGAATGGAGATGTTAATGTACAGCAGTATTCCAGCCTAGAGAGAACAAGTGATTTGAAAAGGATCATCATGGGCTTGGCATCTCTCGTTTTGAAAGTTCTCATTATCCATCCTATCATTTTCTTTGCACGTGCGATCGTGGCACTGTTGTGATCCTTGAAAGTGAGATCCTCAGACATTACTACTCCCAGGTCCCTTACATTATTTTTCCGCTCTATTGTATGGCCGGAGTCAGTAGTATACTCTGTTCTAGTTATTATCTCCTCCAGTTTTCCATAACGGAGTAGTTGGAATTTGTCCTCATTGAACATCATATTGTTTACCGTTGCCCATTGGAAAACTTTGTTTATATCTTCTTGGAGGTTAACCGCGTCCTCAGCAGATGACAGCCTCATGCAGATCCTATTATCATCCGCAAAGGATGATACGGTGCTGTGGTGTATATCTCTGTTTATGTCTGATATGTGGATAAGGAATAAGATGGGGGCGAGTACTGTGCCTTGTGGAACAGAGCTCTTCACTATGGCAGCCTCCGATTTAACTCTGTTGACCACTACTCTTTGTGTTCGATTTGTTAGGAAGTTGAAGATCCATCTCCCCACTTTCCCAGTTATTCCTTTAGCACGTATTTTATGGGCTATTACGCCATGATCGCATTTGTCAAATGCTTTTGCAAAGTCTGTGTATATTACATCTGCATTCTGATTTTCTTCCAGTGCATCCAAGGCCATGTCATAGTGATCCAGTAGTTGTGAGAGGCAGGAGCGACCTGCTCTGAACCCATGTTGCCCTGGATTGTGCAGATTTTGGAAATCCAGGTGATTTGCAATCCTGCTTCTTAGCACTCTTTCAAAGATTTTTATGATGTGGGACGTCAGAGCTATTGGTCTATAGTTCTTAGCTAATGCTTTGCTGCCACCTTTATGGAGTGGGGCTATATCCGTTGTTTTAAGTGACTGTGGAATTTCACCCATGTCCAAGCTCCTCCTCCACAGTGTACTTAGGGCACGCGAGAGGGGTTTCTTGCAGTTCTTAATGAAAACAGAGTTCCACGAGTCTGGGCCCGGGGCTGAGTGCATAGGCATGTTGTCAATGGCTTTTTCGAAATCTATCGGAGTTAGGGTAATGTCGGAAATCTGGCATACATTTATGGAGTTTTGAGGTTCATTCATGAAGAAATCATTTGGGTCGTCGATCCTCAGACCGATTAGTGGTTCACTAAACACAGAGTCGTACTGGGATTTTAATATTTCACTCATTTCCTTGTTGTCATCTGTGTAAGTCCCATCCTGTCTGAGTAAGGGCCCGATACTAGATGTGGTATTTGCCTTGTTTTTGGCATATGAAAAGAAATATTTTGAATGTCTTTCAATTTCACTAATAGCTTTAAGCTCCTCCTGCCTCTCCTGGTTCCTGTAAGAGTCATTTAGCTTAAGTTCGATAGTTTCCACTTCCCTGGTCAGCGCCTCCTTTCGTGTATCAGATATTCTAGCACTCCTGAGGAGCTCAGTGACTCTTCGTCGTCTTCTGTAGAAGGAGCGTCTTTTTCTCTCCAGTTTACTCCTGCTCTTCTTCTTTCTTAGGGGAATATGCCTAGAACATGCTTTGGCTACCAGGAAGTTGATCCTTTCAAGGCACTGGTTTGGATCCATGTCATTTAAGACATCTTCCCAACATGTTTCGTTTAGGACATGGTTTACCTGGTCCCAGTTGATGTTCTTGTTGTTGAAATTGTATTTTGTGAAGACACCTTCACAGGTACATGCATTCTGCTGTTCAGGACCCCTATGCATGTACGTCTGAACTTCGATTAGATTGTGATCGGAATTAGTTGTTTTTGATATTCTTATGTCTCTTATCAGGTCCTCATTATTTGTGAAGATAAGGTCAAGTGTGTTTTCTAGTCTTGTTGGCTCCACTATCTGCTGGCTTAAGGTGTGTTTTTCGCAGAGACTTAGTAGCTCATGTGTGTGTGACCTTTCATCTGCGCTACCTCCGGGGATTGTTTCAGCTATAACATTATTTGCTACATTCTTCCATTTTGTATGCCTTAGGTTGAAATCACCAAGCAGTAAGATGTTTGGGGATGGAGCTGGAAGGTTTTCCAAACAGTAATCAATTTTCAGTAGCTGTTCCTTGAACCGTTGTGAGGTTGCATCTGGTGGCTTGTATACAACCACAATGACTAGGTTTTGGTTCTCGATCTTTATTGATAGAACTTCAACTACCTCATTTGTGGTGTTCAGCAACTCCGTGCAGATAAGGGACTCTTTGACATACAGGCCAACACCCCCTTGTTGCCTGTTTTTTTCTGTCGCATCTAAAAAGGTTGTAACCACTTATCCATATTTCACTGATTTATACGCTCTCCATGTCATTCTACTTCGATCCATTCTCTCTAAATGACCAAACCACCTCAACAACCCCTCTTCTGCCCTCTGACTAATAATTTTATTAATCCACACCTCCTAATTTCCACACTCCGAATTTTACACATAATATTTACACATAATATTTACACATCTCAATATTTAGCTAAAAAATACGTTAGTTTAAGTAAAGTTATCTATCATTCTGATTTTTTTTTGGGGGGTTAAGGAGTCTTAATTTTAAGGGAGTTTATCCTATTCGACATAATAGACACTTCTTGGTCAAAAGTGCAATAAAAATTTATATATGCTTTCATTGAATATGGTGTTAAAATTCTCGTTTTTTTGCCCCAAACCTAAGTTAGAAACCTTACCTAACTTAAGCTAACCGAACGGAATTTGTTTTAACAAAATTCTGCTGGATATAAATCAGTTTAAATTTCTTTAATATTCCTTAAAATCAATGACGTATATTTTTTAACGATATTCTCTAACAGATTTTCGGAAATTCATTGCAGAAACGAATTTTCACTCTCCGTATTCGGCAAAAACAATCATTGTTTTTATTTTCAGCTAAACTCGCCATTTCGGCTGTCTATATACCGTATTTTCCGGCATATAAGGCGCGTTCCTCACAAAAAAAAAATATCTTGGAAAATCATCCTGCTCCTTATATGCTCAACGTCAGGGTCAAGGGTAGGCTTTGGGTTACGTTTTAGCCTAACGTTACGTTACAACTGCTTGGAAACACAGTCTTTCATGACCGCGCGCCTTATATACCGGAAAATACGGAAAATATGTTTATGTATATAAATATTTAAATATTCATTCAGTCTTCAAGGCGGAACAGTTCTCTCTTCATTTCCTTCATTGTGCATTAAGATTTGAAGAGAAAGTTGAGTCTGCCAGACAACCATATATGCTGCAGTCTTCTTAGACCCTGGCTCGTACATTCACCCAACATAACTACACCAAAATTACTCGCTTTTAGCAATAATAAATCTTTGCTTAACATAAACCTCACAGTCTGTACATAGACGGCCTCTCCTTGCATTGTTGCAGCCTCACGTTTTCAGTATAAATCCCTGTATGGCTTGTGTAAGGATGAGCACATGTGAAGTACCACCTCGAGCACATGTGAAGTACCACCTAGAGTACATGTCAAGTACCACCTAGAGCACATGTGAAGTACCACCTCGAGCACATGTGAAGTACCAAGTCGAGCACATGTGAAGTACCACCTCGAGCACATGTGAAGTACCACCTAGAGCACATGTGAAGTACCACCTCGAGCACATATGAAGTACCACCTCGAGCACATGAGAAGTACCACCTCGAGCACATGTAAAGTACCACCTCGAGCACATGTGAAGTACCACCTCAAGCACATATGAAGTACCACCTCGAGCACATGAGAAGTACCACCTCGAGCACATGAGAAGTACCACCTCGAGCACATGTGAAGTACCACCTCGAGCACATGTGAAGTACCACCCCGATCACATATGAAGTACCACCTGGAGCACATGAGAAGTACCACCTCGAGCACATGAGAAGTACCACCTCGAGCACATGAGAAGTACCACCTCGAGCACATGTGAAGTAGGTACCACCATCTCTCTCCCTTCATGTGACCGTTTTCGAGAACCACTCATCATTAGCAGCCTGAGATGAGGTCAGAACTCCTTGCTCAATTCCAGATCAACCAGGATGTTGCTGCTGCCTACACAATCTTGCTTATTAGCGACTTCAACAGGTAATGGAACAGTTTTTCTCTTGAAACCATTTTCGTTCCGTATCTGGATTGCCCTACTATTTGTCTTCTGTTTCATTTCATTCTCTATCCGGTACATCTTCGTCATATTACGCACGAAAAGTTCAAAATGAATGCTTCGTAAAAATGGATGCCCTTACGCATATACAATCACAAATAAAGAAAATTAAAAAGTTTATGCAAGAATGGTTAAATGAGTGTGAGAGGAGGGCACAGAGGTGTTGGTGAGCGCCGTGTTTACACAAGGTGTGGACGGAACTGCACTGGTGTTACAAGCACAAGGGCTCGCTGGAAACATGCAAGACATGAACCAAGGCATTCAACCAGAACTTTAACAAGTCTTATGAAAGTCTAAGAGCAAGAGAGAGAACTCGCACCACAGTGCAAGGTTTAGGTGAGGTTTCTAAGTTAGACTTGGGGCAAAAATAATTATTTTTTATATCATTGTCAAATGAAAACAATAGATCTATCAATCTGTAAAGAATTTATGGGGAAAAGACCATTCTTCTAAAGGAGGCACGACTCATTACATATATATATATATATATATATATATATATATATATATATATATATATATATA
Source organism: Cherax quadricarinatus (assembly GCF_038502225.1). Lineage (NCBI taxonomy): Eukaryota > Metazoa > Arthropoda > Malacostraca > Decapoda > Parastacidae > Cherax > Cherax quadricarinatus. The sequence goes on along the minus strand of NC_091381.1, from coordinate 7,121,221 downwards.
TATATATATATATATATATATATATATATATATATATATATATATATATATATATATATATATATATATATATATATATATATATATATATATATATATATATATATATATATATATATATATGTATATATATATATATATATATATATATATATATATATATATATATATATATATATATATATATATATATATATATATATATATATATATATATATAACTGGACTGGGGACCTTCATCCTCAGAGAAGAGAATAAACGCACCTCAGGGAAAACTCAAGGTTCTCCCCGGAACTGTTTGAATATTTTCTTCTCCTACCACCCCCTATATTCTATATTCTATGTGAACTTTATTAATAGACAGAATACTTTGACAGGAAACACAAACATAAATTCATTGGTTCAATATATCAAAGATTATGAATCTCCTCCAGCTCCTCCGAAGCCAAACACAAGCCCAGTATGCAGCATGCATTGTGAGACCTTTACCCAGTCTGCCTGAGGTATCCCAGCAAGCGAGCACATCTCCTGTGTTATCCCAGTGCTTAACAGAAAAGGGAATAGCATATGAAGGTACAAATAAAAATGGGAACTATGGCTATAGTTTACTTAATAATATAAAAGGGCTAGAATACAACATATCCTGATGGAAATTTACATAATATGACAACTGACCTATGAGACTTATTACCAGGAGGAAAGGTAGATGTTATCAGTAACATAGACTAGTACTCACTCTTAATTCCCCGACCAGCTGACCCGAGATTCACAATGTATGGTCCACTACACACGCGGCTGTCAAGAGCTCTCGCTTACCGGACCTGTCACCAACAACCTCCTTGCTTAGCTGTTCCTTTGCTTATATGGTCCTCTAAGCACCCCGATCCCCATAAGCCGTAGACCACGTGTTACGACCTGATGCTGAGGTCTGACGCCGTCAAGAACAAAAGACCTCAGACTTAAGCCAAAAGGCGTGTCTGACAGCTATTTGCCAAGGCAAGGTGTGACCATATAATTGGTTAAATTAGGTCTCCCTTAGCGACCTACCAAGCATAGTTGAACTACATCACAGCATTTCCCCTCTGGATAGACACACTGAGGAACTGGAACAAAAAAGTGGCTGCCCTTGGGTGCCTGGTGGTGTCGATGAGTCTGGAACCCAGTTCTTTAAGGAAATGTGTGGCATTTTTTCCCCATGATCCCAAGGTCTCTGATCCCACTGGGACAATTTGATACTGTTGGCTTATGTCCCTGTACTTGCCAATGTTGTACTCCTCCCTGTGATCTGCAGCTTCTCCCTGTCGCCCAACACTGTGATGGCTGTAGGTGTCAGCTAGTGTCGACACACAGGTGTAGTCCCATGCTAAGAGATTGCCATTCTTCCAAGGATAGATGGTGGTCCCATTGAGGTGGTTTCCTGGGTTGTGGGTATTGTTGGCTGCTAATGATTGGGGCTCTCTCTCTGCTGGGCATCCAGCTGTAGCAAGGCTTCTCTTTATGATGTAGTTGACTTCATTGTGTCTTGCATGCTAGCCCTTGGTTTTGGAACAGTTAAGACCATGTTGACCATATTGGTCGGCTTGCGCATCACCGCAAATGCTTGTATATTCTGTGTGAATTGGGGCAGCAAGGCGGAGAGCCACTGCAATACGGAAGGTCTTAGGGTCGAGGCGTGTTCCCATTACAGAAATGGGAACTGTTTGGAGAAAGTCCCCAGAGTGATGTGCACTCACAGCTTGAAGACAGGCAGTCTCCCTGTTTGATGTTACAACCTTAAGCATGTTGGCAACCACCTTTTCAGTGATGGGGCCATCCCAACTTGACTGTAGACCAGTGCTGCAATAGGTTTTGGTGCTGGAGCAGCAATAATCTCCCATTCAGTGATGGCACTGGCATAGCTAGGGTTCTGTATTCCTGCTGAGTCACTGAGGATGCCATTCTTACTGCAACTTGGTGACTAGGCACCGAAGGGTGTTGCCCACTGCAATGGGCTTGATTCCTCCATCCTTTTTCAGGAGGACACATAGTGTGGCACCAAAGAAAGGGGTCTAATGGCCTCTGGGACACTGCCAGTCAGGGACACATTGGAAAATTTGGTGAGTTCAGAAAGCAGCCTCTCTGAAACATCACCAAGTGCTCCACTGAGCATTTGTTTTAAGTGTTGTGGCCTTAAACTGATGAAACCTCCTGCTAAGCTCAGTGGAAAGGACATAACAGCTTAATACACATCATCGTCTTGTCGGGTTAAATGTTCTTTACCTGCTGAAATGTAAGGGAGGTCAATGTTGGTACTGGGAGCCCTGGGTGGATGTTTGTCCTTCAGGGCTTGTGCCGTACTAACGTCCTTAGGAGCAATGGTATCCTCACTGGTTATAAGCCTCAGTGCTAAAATAGTATTACCCTCTTCTATATATATTTTTTTTTTTTTTTGCTAATTTTGGCTCTGATTTTTGAGGCGTCAGGTATCCTGTTGCTGGCATTTGCACGGCGGATGTTTGTCGCCCTAGGGGGGAGACGGACAAGGTTTTCATCTCTAGGGAATGCATTTATTGCCCTAATTACGTATTTGCTAGTGACTTGTCCCTCCTTGGTGGGACAGCCAGACAGGCATTGCCAAATAGCAGTAGATTATGCCAGAATCCTTTGTTTGCAGTAGCATCATCGTTGACTTTCTTCAAGAGGTCAGCGAATTTGCTAGCAGCTTGAGGGTGAGCTGCTTTGGGGATGCGTGTCAGGGTCCTGGTGGATGTTAGTTTCATTGCA